>NC_069072.1:135526733-135836472 GCF_025698485.1 Gossypium arboreum
CACCCTTTGCAACAAGCCTTGCTTTATATCCGGGTTCTTCAACTCCTGAGTCCCTTCTTTCTTTTAAACACCCATTTACAACGAATGCCTTTTTACCTTTAGGAAGTTTTACAAGATCCCATGTTCTGCTTTTTGTGGAGTGATTCCATCTCCTCTTGCATAGCAAACATCCACTTTTCGAGTCTTCACGCCTAATCGCCTCGAATAATTAAATGGCTCTTGATTCAGATCTATATCTTCAGCCACATTTAAAGCATAAGCAACTAGATCAACCTCGGCATACTTCTTTGGAGGTTTAATTTCTCTTCTTGTCCTGTTTTTGGCGATAGAGTATTGCGGTGAAGAAGCAACTCTATTCTCAATTTTTGTCTTGGCTTGAGGAGTTGATTACAGATTAACTGATGCTCCACCGCTTTTGGTTTTCTTTATTGGAAGAGTCTTTAAGAGATAAGTTAGGTAGCATAGCGTTTCATCAAAAACAACATCTCTGCTAATCACAACTTTTCTATTTTCAGGACACCATAACTTATAGCCTTTTACACCACTTTATAACTAAGAAAACGCATTTAATGGATCTTGGTTCCAATTTTCCATTATCAACATGAGCATCGCAGGACACCCAAAAATCTTTAAATCGAATAATTAGCGGGATTACGGACCATACCTCTTGTGGAGTCTTTTTCTCAATGGCAGCGGATGGAGATCGGTTGATCAAAAACATGCGAGAGGTCGCTTCGCCCAAAATAACTTCGGTAAGTTGGCATTTGACAACATACATCGAACCTTCTCCATGATCGTTCGTTCATTCGCTCGCAACGCCGTTTTTTGTGGAGTATGACGAATCGTCAAGTGTCTCATGATCCCTTCGACTTGCACAATCTATTAAACTCATCGAGCGTAACTCTAAGCCATTGTGCTGCACGGAGGTATTTTATCTGCTTTTCCGTCTGCTTTTTCAATCATAATTTTCCAAGACTTAAATGTGGAAAACACATCGCTTTTCGCTTGTGAAGAACGCCCAAACTTTTCGGAAAAATCATCAATAAAGGTTAGCATATAATTAGCTCCACCTCTCGAAGGCACTCTGGACGGCCCCACGATCGTAATGGATATACTCCAACGTTTCCTTCGTGTTATGGATTCCTCTAGTGAATCGAACTCTTTTGCTTCCCAAAACACAAGCTCACAGAAATTCGGTTTGCAAATTCCTTGCCCATTAAGAAGTCCTCTTTGCTTAATTACGCCATGCCATTCTCACTCATATGCCCTAGGCGCATATGCCAAAGTTTAGTAATATCATCATCGACAAGGAAGAGGAAGCGACAATGCATCACCAATAATAAGAGAGAACCTCAGAAAACATATAACTTGGCAATCTTTCTTTGCCCTTTCATCACAACAAGGGACCCTTTGGAAATCTTTAAAACCCCACTTTCACCGTGTATCTGCACTTTTGAATCAAGAGTACTCAACGAAATTAAATTTCTTTTCAATTCGGAACATGCCGCGTCACTAAGTATTCGACAACTCCATCAAACATCTTAACTTTAATTGTTCCAACACCGCGATTTTACATGAAGCATTATTTCCCATCAAAACAACACCTTCAGACATCTTGTTTCATAAGTTGTAAACCAATCCCGATTGGGACTCATGTGGAAGGTGCAACTGAATCAAGTATCCACTCTCGCACTTTAGAATCATTGATGAAGCAACTAGAAGTTCACCATCGCGTAGTCTTCTACAACATCGCCTTCACCGAATTTTCCGTTGTTTTCCTTTTGATTCGCACCTCCCTTTTAATCTTATTTTGTAGCTTATAGCACTCAGATTTAATGTGCCCTTTCTTCTTGCAGAAGTTGCAAGTTTTACCTCTGTTTGAAGATTTCGATCTACCCTTAGATTTACCACAAGGATTCCGTTCCTGTGTTCTACCACGATCATCATCAACATTCCGGTTTTGTCTCCCACGAACAATGAGACCCTCTCCACGAGAGTTGGGTTTAACCACAAGATGCTTTATCTTATCATACGAGGTTAAAGAATCATAAACCTCATCAACCGTGAGAGACTCAGGCTATATAAAATCGTGTCTCTAAAGGTTGAATAAGACGGGGCAACGAACAAAGTAGAATCAACCCTAGATCTTCCTTATCATCTTGAACCTCCATGGCCTCCAAGTTTGAGAGAATTTCTTTAAACACCATTAAGTGTTCGTGTCTGACGCACCTTCCTCCAAGCGATGAGCATAAAGACGCCGCTTCATATGCAACTTGCTTGTTAGAGTTTTCGACATACATATTTGTTCTAGCCTCTTCCATAATGCGTGGCGGTTTTCTCTTTCATCACATCCTGCAAAATTTCGTTGGACAAATGCGATGTAATTGTGTTAATGCCTTCGATCCTTACGCTTCTTCTCTTCATCTGTTAATGTCAAGGCATCTTATCTATCCTAGCGGGGCATCCTCTAGATCCATCTGCAAGAACGCTTGCATCTTAATTTGCCACAACGCAAAATCTGTGTTGCGATCCAACAATGAATTTCATACTTCAAAGACGCCATTACCGTGATCGAGATGAATAACCGGAAGCTCGATACCAATTTGTGAAAAATAAAATAGAATAAAATAAATAAAAATAAAGAACACATAAATTTTACGTGGAAACCCTTTCGGAAAAAAACCACGGGCGAGGAGAAGAAAATTCACTATGTCGAAAAATTTTTTACTCAAATACAAGAGGAATAGACTATGTCTATTTATAGGCTTGCAAAGCCATATTCTAGTAGGATTGAAACACCTTATCCTAATCAATATAAAATAGATGGAGTTTAATAAGGTTTAAAACCTTATTCTAAAATAAAATAAAAGAAGTCTAGTTCTATATGGATTTTACTTTTATTTTATTTTCCATCGTATTTTATTTAAATAAAATTTGGGTCACTTAATTCTAACAATTATTATTATTATTATTATTATTATTATTATTATTATTGTTATTGAAATACATTAGTGTATATCTTCATGTATGTATATATATATATGTAGTAATGTTTCTATTACTTTATTTTAATATTTTTATTATAATGGCTTTTGTGTTTCAATATTATTATTATTATTATTATTATTATTATTATTATTATTATTATTATTATATATCCTTGTTAGGTGTATACATATGTATATTACTGTTTTTAATACTTTTATTTTAATATCATTTTATTATATTTACCTTTTGGTATCGTATTACATGGTTATTATTATTATATTTATTAGTGTATGCCGCTTACCCCGTATATATTTTTAGTACGTATTAATAGTCAATTTTTTAATATATATTATATGAATAATTCATATATAATATTATGTATATATTTTAATATTATCAGTTATATATACTATATGATTTCTAATACTATTATTTATATATATATTTTTTTTCTTAGTACCACATTATGTATATATCATGTATATATTTATTTTTACCCATATTGTATTTATTATTAATTTTAATACATTTATTTTATAATCCGTATTGTAACGCCTCAATTTTACGGAATTACGTGAATGTTGACAAAATTTCATGCTTTGGTTTTGTCATTTGTGAGTGAAATTATGAAATAGGACCTATGTGAAAATGTTTGAAAATGCTATAGGCTAAATTGAAGTGGCCAAATAAATAGGAGTGCAAAATAGGAGGATTTGCATGACAAACCTCCCATTTTACATGAAGTGGCCAACCATCATGTTGTTGTAGACAAAATGTACACTTGATATCCATAATTTATGGTACAAATTGATACAAATTGATAATAGGTTAGGTAAATGTTCCATGATAATGGGTTAGGTAAATGTTTCATGATAATAGGTTAAGTAAATGTTCCATGATAATGGGTTAGGTAAATGTTTCATGATAATGGGTTAGGTAAATGTTTCATGATAAAAATATCATGTCTTTTGTATTAAAGAATTAAATGGATGAAATATGAAGTTTTATTAAAAGAAAAAGGGGTGAAAAGAACAAAGTTTTGTCCATCTTTGTTCATCATAGCTGAAAGTTAGAGAAGAGAAAGGAGAGGAGAAAGCTCTTGAGTATTCGGTCATTAGGAGGAGGAAAATTGAAGGTAAGTTCTTGGTACCTTGCTTCTATTTTGAGGTTCATGAGTTCATCTTGATTCTACCTTAACTCTTGAAGTATATTTTGATTTTTAGTTGTGTTGTGAGCATTTAGTCATGAATTAAAATGAAGGAAATGGCTGTTGTTTCATGTTCTTTTGATGAAAAATGGAAGATAGGTGAAGTTGAGCCAAAAAATGAACATGCATGTGCCTTAGATGCTAAAGGAAAAATCGGCTAACATGTTGTGCTTTAAAATGATGAAATGGAGATTATGCTTAAGTAAAAATCATAGATATGTGATGATTGATTGGTGATATACATGTTTAAATAACATGCATGCAAGATAGGTGTATGAAAGAGTGATTTGGTAATAAATCTGCTTGGGACAGCAGCAGTAATGTGACTTTGGAAAATCACCATAAATTGTGGGAGATGAATTAGAAGCTGAATAAATTATGTAATTAAAGCTTATTGAGTCTAGTTTCTAATGAAATAAGCAAGAACATATTTTGATTCTGTACAATGAGAAATTTGATTCGTAATGAAGAGTGGTCAGATTAGTCAAACGGTGAAACATGGAAACTTTAAGAAAAATCTGGTATTGATTGGCCATAAAAAAAATTCTGAAAATTTTATGGATAGAAGATATATGAGTCTATTTTCAGGGAAAATTAACGGAACTTGATTTGGAGTTTCGTAGCTCCAGTTATAAATGATTTAGTGACTGTTGCTCAGGAAGACAACTTTCAGTGAAATTATGTTTATGTGGTAAACATTGACAAAAATTTGTTAATGAGTTGCTTATTGATTTCTTATAAGCTTACTATGATCTGTAGGTGTGGTTGGCCGAATATTGTAAGGGGTTAATAGTAGTTTGTATTTGAATAGTTAGATTAACGTGTTAGTAATCCAATTGTAGGCGGTTCATGTGTGGATCTCGTCAAGATATCGTCAAACAAATGTGTGTAACTAACACCCTCTTTCTTAGTCTAGATCGGCAAAAGCCGAAAAGCCGAAATGTTGAAAATCGGTATTTTGTAGATTTGCGAGTGTGCGAATGCTCGTGAGGTAAATCGATTAATGTTTTTGGTAAGCTGCAAAATTTGGACTGCAAAGTGTATGATTTCTGTGCCCTCGATATTTTTGGGCTTAATGGGCCAAAATTTGAAATGATGGGCCAACGGCCCAATTCAGTAGAACCCTCGACGTGATTCTGTTAGTACGTGAAAAGTAAGAATATGCATGAAAAACCCTAAAAGCAGCTAAATTACTATAATACCCCTATGTATAGAAAATTACTGTTATACCCCTAGGTGCAAAATTACCGAAATACCCCTAGGGTTAAATTGACCTAAATGCATGTTTGATTTGTTATTTATTGCATGCCATGTTGTTATTATCGATGCATGGGATTGGGATATTGACGAGGAAGTATCGAAAGTGGCTTGTCCACGTCTTGGAGGCTTTGCCTCAATTTATGATAACTGAGCAAAGCAAGGTTTGCAAGCTGTGGAGTGTTAATGGGTGGGTTGAACTATTCCCCACATGGAGTGTATGGTGATGCGGTGGAGTGTAGTGGTTGGTGGGTTGAGTAGTCTCCCAAATGGGCTTGCATATATTATTGATGTTGCATGTATTTTGAAATGGGCCTATGGGCCATCTTGTTATCTGAATAAGGGGCTAAGGCCCGTTTATTATAATCTGAAAAGGGCTCGCCTTAGTACCACTTTTTACCCAAATGGGCTTGCATATGTTATTGATGTTGCATGTATTTTGAAATGGGCCTATGGGCCATCACATTATCTGAATAAGGGCTAAGGCCCGGTTTATTATAATCTGAAAAGGGCTCGCCCTGCACCACTGCATTACTGAATGGGCTTAGGCCCAATAGGCTTGAGTGACTTGGGCTTTGAATGGGTTTTCCTTACACATCGAGTTTCCCCAAACTCACCCCTTTTACTTTCATCCACGCAGAAATCCCTTACCCATAGTGGGCTTCGAAATGAGGGAATTGAGTGGCCACCGCTCAAAGTTTGATTTTCTTCCGTGAACTGGACATCCTTTTAATTACGTTTGAGGTTTTGGGCTTTTAAATGTAATAAGGCCGCTTATTTATTTTTGATGGTTTTAATATGTATTACTAAGATAGGTATTACTTATTTTAACTGTTGAAACTGGATAGCTTTAGGGCTCGTTTTCAAAAACAACAGTTGATTTCAAAATAACACGACAACAAGCAAAGCTTCCGCAATGAAAGTATTTTCCAAAATTAATCACTTTTCTTAAAATGACTTAATCAAATCGGTTTCCTAGAAATATCCATGACGTTAAGGTGTGGCAATGGCGTATGCATGTCTAGGATTGGATCCGAAGGAGCTTGGTACTTAAGCGATCCGATGGACTCACCACCTCTTTCCTGGTTTCCTACCGGTGCACGACTTCCATTCACTTTAACCCTTAATGAATTAATCTTTTGAACATTAAGTACGATTTTCGGACTTAGAATGGAAATTTTTTTTTACGTTTTGATGTGGCGTGCGGATCCTACCATAACTTCTGGGCTGGGTTTAGGGTGCTACATTTAGTGGTATCAGAGCCTAGGTTACAACAACTCGGCTGTGGAATGGGTTTACAAAATTTAGATCTTTGAAAATAAAATTTTTATAAAGATTGCGAAAAACGCGATTTTCAAAATTTAGATCTTTAGAAGGTGGCATTCCGAATCTCCGGCCCAAGCCTGTAAGTATTACTCTGAACTCTTCTGAATATTTTTTTGACTTATCTGTCTGTACTAAAATCCTGCTAGGATACTCTAGATAGGATGATACTGAAACCATAGGAAAATCTGATAAGAGACTGAAATTGTAGCTAGACTTCTATTCTGCGAAAACAAACTCTGAACTACTGTCTAATTCATAAAACATCTATAATAAACACTGGAATATTAATTGATGCATAAAAATTCAGAATCAAGATAATACGATATGAGTACAAGAGGCCGTGGACGGAGCCGAGGAAGTGCTCGAGCGAGATCTTCGTCTTCGAGACATATGCCGGCGGTGGATGCACCGGTACCACCGACAACAGAGGTAGAGTCTCATGACCGCGATGCCGAGGATGATGCCCTATCACAGGCAATGCTTCGTGTTCTGGAAAGGGTTGCCGGAGCAAGTTCGGGCAACGAAATTCAGGGATCTATTTCTGAATGATTTTGGGACTAACGGAACGGAGATCTTTAAGGGTGTGTCTAGTATAGCCCCGAATGTGGCAGAATATTGGTTGGAGGCCACAGAACGGATTATGGACAACTTGGACTGCTCTGAGGAGATTGTGAGTGGGGTATCTGTACTAAGTCATTTGAGTCACTTTGGTTAGGGTAGACAAACTGTATAGGGATGTACCCTTAGAAACTCAAGGTAAGATTTTCCCTGGAGATCTGATGGAGTTACCGTTCGGAGAGTTTGATCTTATTTTGGGAATGGACTGGCTTGTTAAGCATAAAGTGACTCTGGATTGTACTGCTAAACGAATGGTGTTAAGGACCACAAAGGATGAGGAGGTTATGGTGATAGGTGAGCGAAGGGATTATTTGTCCAATGTGGTGTCGACATTAAGAGCCGAAAAGTGGATTCGGAAAGGTTGTGAGGTCTATTTGGCATTTGTAAGTCAGTTAGAAGAGGAGGGGCTGACAGTGAATAAGGTTAGGACCGTAAAGGAGTTCCAAGATGTTTTTCCGGAGGAGCTTCCAGGATTGCCTCCGAATCGAGAAGTTGAGTTTGGAATAGATTTGTTGCCTGGAACGGCGCCCGTGTCCATCGCACCGTATAGGATGGCATCGAAGGAGTTAGTGGAGTTAAAGGCTCAAATTCAAGAGTTGTTGGATAGAGACTTTATTAGGCCAAGCGTGTCTCCATGGGGAGTACCGGTGCTATTCGTGAAAAAGAAGGATGGTAATGCGGATGTGCATTGATTATCGCCAGTTGAACAAACTGACGGTTAAGAATAAGTATCCACTGCCAAGGATTGATGATCTGTTCAACCAGCTTAGAGGAGCTTCTGTTTTTCCAAGATCGACCTTCGATCTGGATATCATCAGTTAAGGGTCAAGGAGGCAGATATCCATAAGACGGCATTCAGGACTCGGTATGGTCATTACGAGTTTCTGGTTATGCCATTTGGACTGACGAAAGCTCCTGCAGCGTTTATGGATCTGATGAATCGTGTGTTCCAACCATTTTTAGATCAGTTCGTAGTCGTCTTTATTGACGATATCCCGGTATATTCGAAAATGAAACGAAACATGATGAGTATCTCCGTATAGTCTTTGCAGATTAAGGAGAAGGAACTCTTTGCGAAGTTCACAGAAGTGTGAATTTTGGTTGAAGGAGGTAACCTTCTTAGGACATGTGGTCTCTGCGAGGGGATTAAGGTGGACCCTCGGAAAATTGAAGCGATTTTGGAGTGGAAGCCGCCTAGGTCAGTGTCAGAAATACGGAGTTTTCTAGGACTGGCATGATACTACAGAAGGTTTGTGGAAGGTTTTTCTGTGATGGCAGCACCTTTGACAAAACACATAAGGAAAGGAGTACCGTTTGTATGGACTAAGAAATAGCAGGAAGCTTTTGAGAAGTTGAAGAAAGTTCTGACTGAAGCACTTGTGTTAATTCAGTTGGAGTCTGGGAATGATTTTACTGTGTATAGTGATGAATCACACGTGGGTTTGGGCTGCGTGTTAATGCAAGAGGGTAAGGTGGTTGCATATGCATCACGATAGCTTAAGCCTCATGAGGGAAACTATTTGACTCATGATTTAGAGTGGCAGCAGTGATATTTGCACTTAAGATTTGGAGATATTACTTGTACGGAGAAAGGTGTATTATATACACTGACCATAAGAGTCTTAAGTATTTGTTGACTCAGAAGGAGCTGAACCTTAGGCAAAGGAGATGGATTGAGTTGCTTAAGGATTGTGACTGCTTCGATCGAGTATCACCCAAGTAAGGCTCTTGTGGTAGCCGATGCTCTAAGTCGTAGAGTCAGATCGATCCGAGAGCAATGTTTGCTCGTCTGAGTCTCAGATGATGATGGAAGTCTGTTGGTGAGTTGCAAGTGAGGCCAACCTGGGTGGATCGATTAAGGAAAAATAGCTGAACGATGAGTCTTTGGTCGCTCGTTCTCAACAAGTTAAGGAAGGAAACTTCGAGTTTGGGAGCCGAAGAGACGATGCAACAAAGAATACCCTCATCTGTTTGGATTAGGTAAATTTCGAGGACGAAATTTCTTTAAGGAGGGTAGAGTTGTAACGCCCCAATTTTCTGGAATTCTGTGAATATTGACAAAATTTCATGCTTTGGTTTTGTCATTTGTGAGTGAAATTATGAAATAGGACCTATGTGAAAATGTTTGAAAATGCTATAGGCTAAATTGAAGTGGCCAAATAAATAGGAGTGCAAAATAGGAGGATTTGCATGACAAACCTCCCATTTTACATGAAGTGGCCAACCATCATGTTGTTGTAGACAAAATGTACACTTGATATCCATAATTTATGGTACAAATTGATACAAATTGATAATAGGTTAGGTAAATGTTCCATGATAATGGGTTAGGTAAATGTTTCATGATAATAGGTTAAGTAAATGTTCCATGATAATGGGTTAGGTAAATATTTCATGATAATGGGTTAGGTAAATGTTTCATGATAAAAATATCATGTCTTTTGTATTAAAGAATTAAATGGATGAAATATGAAGTTTTATTAAAAGAAAAAGGGTGAAAAGAACAAAGTTTTGTCCATCTTTGTTCATCATAGCTGAAAGTTAGAGAAGAGAAAGGAGAGGAGAAAGCTCTTGAGTATTCGGTCATTAGGAGGAGGAAAATTGAAGGTAAGTTCTTGGTACCTTGCTTCTATTTTGAGGTTCATGAGTTCATCTTGATTCTACCTTAACTCTTGAAGTATATTTTGATTTTTAGTTGTGTTGTGAGCATTTAGTCATGAATTAAAATGAAGGAAATGGCTGTTGTTTCATGTTCTTTTGATGAAAAATGGAAGATAGGTGAAGTTGAGCCAAAAAAAATGAACATGCATGTGCCTTAGATGCTAAAGGGAAAAATCGGCTAACATGTTGTGCTTTAAAATGATGAAATGGAGATTATGCTTAAGTAAAAATCATAGATATGTGATGATTGATTGGTGATATACATGTTTAAATAACATGCATGCAAGATAGGTGTATGAAAGAGTAATTTGGTAATAAATCTGCTTGGGACAGCAGCAGTAATGTGACTTTGGAAAATCACCATAAATTGTGGGAGATGAATTAGAAGCTGAATAAATTATGTAATTAAAGCTTATTGAGTCTAGTTTCTAATGAAATAAGAAAGAACATATTTTGATTCTGTACAATGAGAAATTTGATTCGTAATGAAGAGTGGTCAGATTAGTCAAACGGTGAAACATGGGAAACTTTAAGAAAAATCTGGTATTGATTGGCCATAAAAAAAATTCTGAAAATTTTATGGATAGAAGATATATGAGTCTATTTTCAGGGAAAATTAACGGAACTTGATTTGGAGTTTCGTAGCTCCAGTTATAAATGATTTAGTGACTGTTGCTCAGGAAGACAGCTTTCAGTGAAATTATGATTATGTGGTAAACATTGACAAAAATTTGTTAAGGAGTTGCTTATTGATTTCTTATAAGCTTACTATGATCTGTAGGTGTGGTTGGCCGAATATTGTAAGGGGTTAATAGTAGTTTGTATTTGAATAGTTAGATTAACGTGTTAGTAATCCAATTGTAGGCGGTTCGTGTGTGGATCTCGTCAGCATATCGTCGCAAATAGGTGTGTAACTAACACCCTCTTTCTTAGTCTAGATCGGCAAAAGCCGAAAAGCCGAAATGTTGAAAATCGGTATTTTGTAGATTTGCGAGTGTGCGAATGCTCGTGAGGTAAATCGATTAATGTTTTTGGTAAGCTGCAAAATTTGGACTGCAAAGTCTATGATTTCGTGCCTCGATATTTTTGGGCTTAATGGGCCAAAATTTGAAATGATGGGCCAATCTGCCCAATTCGTAAAGAACCCTCGATGCGTGATTCTGTTAGTACGTGAAAAGTAAGAATATGCATGAAAAACCCTAAAAGCAGCTAAATTACTATAATACCCCTATGTATAGAAAATTACTGTTATACCCCTAGGTGCAAAATTACCGAAATACCCCTAGGGTTAAATTGACCTAAATGCATGTTTGATCATTTGTTATTTATCGCATGCCATGTTGTTATTATCGATGCATGGGATTGGGATATTGACGGAGGAAGTACTGGAAAGTGGCTTGTCCACGTCTTGGAGGCTTTGCCTCAATTTATTGTTAATTGAGCAGCAAGGCTGCAACTGTGGAGTGTTGGGCTGGGTGGGTTGAACTATTCCCCACATGGAGTGTATGGCTGGTACGGTGGAGTGTAGTGGTTGGTGGGTTGAGTAGTCTCCCAAATGGGCTTGCATATATTATTGATGTTGCATGTATTTTGAAATGGGCCTATGGGCCATACCGTTATCTGAATAAGGGCTAAGGCCCGGTTTATTGTATCTGAAAAGGGCTCGCCTAGTACCACTATTACCCAAATGGGCTTGCATATGTTATTGATGTTGCATGTATTTTGAAATGGGCCTATGGGCCATACTGTTATCTGAATAAGGGCTAAGGCCCGGTTTATTATGTCTGAAAAGGGCTCGCCCTGCACCACTTATTACTGAATGGGCTTAGGCCCAATAGGCTTGAGTGACTTGGGCTTTGAATGGGTTTTCCTTACACCGAGTTTCCCAAACTCACCCTTTTACTTTCATCCACGCAGGAAATCCCTTACCCATAGTGGGCTTGGAGCTGTGAGGGAATTCGGAGTGGCCACCCGTTCTGAAAGTTTGATTTTCTTCTGGTGAACTGGACATCCTTTTAATTACGTTTGAGGTTTTGGGCTTTTAAATGTAATAAGGCCGCTTATTTATTTTTGATGGTTTTAATATGTATTACTAAGATAGGTATTACTTATTTTAACTGTTGAAACTGGATAGCTTTAGGGCTCGTTTTCAAAAACAACAGTTGATTTCAAAATAACACGACAACAAGCAAAGCTTCCGCAATGAAAGTATTTTCCAAAATTAATCACTTTTCTTAAAAATGACTTAATCAAATCGGTTTCCTAGAAATATCCATGACGTTAAGGTGTGGCAATGGCAGTATGCATGTCTAGGATTGGATCCGAAGGGAGCTTGGTATTTAAGCAGTCCGATGGACTCACCACCTCTTTTCCGGTTTCCTACCTGGTGCACAGCTTCCATTCACTTTAACCCTTAATGAATTAATCTTTTGAACATTAAGTACGATTTTCTGGACTTAGAATGGAAATTTTTTTTTTTTTACGTTTTGATGTGGCGTGCCGGATCCGGCCATAACTTCTGGGCTGGGTTTAGGGTGCTACACGTATGTATATACCTTTTTTTATTTGTATTATTTGTGTATGTTGCATTATTGATTTTGTATTTATTATTTTCCCTATTGCTACTTATTATATTATTATTTGGTGTATATATATCTTTTACTATTATTAGTATAAATGTATTTTCCTTGTCCATAGTATTCCTAATATTATTGTATATGTTGAATTATACTATGTGTATTTGTATCTAGTATTTATATATTTAGTAATATTGCATATATATGTCTATTAGGCATTATATTTTCATACATCATGTATATATGTCATATATTATATTTTTGCATATTATCTTATGTATATATTACCTTATATTATTATTACTAAATGTACTTTATATTTGTTTACGTTTGGTTTTTATTTCTCTTTAAATATTATTATTGTTTTGCTACTTGCTCTAGTATTATGTTAATATTTTCATTTGAAAATGTCATTGTTTGCATATTTGATTTATTTCAAATTCTTATTTCATGAATAGTTTTCATGTTTTAATTATTAGTCGAGGCAATACACGATTTAACGTTAAGTCGTAAATTTCATCGCTATGTTGGATGGAATTTGTCTTTCGTGTTAAAACGGTATATCCTTCTCAAAAATCAAAATTGAAAGTTCTCGTCTTTTAAATTGGATCACGATTGGAATTTAAATTGAACTAGCATTTTTTGAAAATTAAGACAACACATGTTTAAAAGATACCAATTTTGGGCGTCACGAGGGTGCTCATACCTTCCTCGCGCGTAACTGACTCCCAAACCCTACTTTTTCTCTGATTTTAACGTAGACCTAAACTCGGCCTTCTTTTTTAAAAAAAAAAATAAATTTATTAGGTGTCCGATCATACCTATAAAAAGGATCGGTGGCGACTCCCATCTTTATTTCTGTTTTTTTCAGTTTATGTTTCAAAAAAATCAAACTTCAGTTTTAAAGTTCTCAATAAATTGCCACAATTAGCTACCCCAAAACAAATAATTTTTTTTTTACGTCGCTACAGCCGATTTTTCCCTTTAGCATCTAAGGCACATGCATGCTCATTTGTTTGGCTCAACTTCACATATCTTCCATTTTTCATCAAAAGAACATGAAACAACAACCATTTCCTTCATTTTAATTCATGACCAAATGCTCACAACACAACTAAAAATCAAAATATACTTCAAGAGTTAAGGTAGAATCAAGAAGAACTCATGAACCTCAAAATAGAAGCAAGGTACCAAGAACTTACCTTCAATTTTCCTCCTCCTAATGACCGAATACTCAAGAGCTTTCTCCTCTCCTTTCTCTTCTCTAACTTTCAGCTATGATGAACAAAGATGGACAAAACTTTGTTCTTTTCACCCCTTTTTCTTTTAATAAAACTTCATATTTCATCCATTTAATTCTTTAATACAAAAGACATGATATTCTTATCATGAAACATTTACCTAACACATTATCATGAAACATTTACCTAACCCATTATCATGGAACATTTACCTAACCTATTATCATGAAACATTTACCTAACCCATTATCATGGAACATTTACCTAACCTATTATCAATTTGTATCAATTTGTACCATAAATTATGGATATCAAGTGTACATTTTGTCTACAACAACATGATGGCTGGCCACTTCATGTAAAATGGGAGGTTTGCCATGCAAATCCTCCTATTTTGCACTCCTATTTATTTGGCCACTTTAATTTAGCCTATAGCATTTCCAAACATTTTCACATAGGTCCTATTTCATAATTTCACTCCATTTTTCTTATGGAACAAAAATTAACTAAAATTACCAGGTTCTATCTTAAGCTTGGGCTTTCTAGAGGCCCACTAATATAATTAAACCTATGCCAACATTCACAGGATTCCTGAAAATTGGGGCGTTACATAGGTTTTGTTTTAATTTTGGGCCATGTATTGGACTATTTTTTGTTTATTTGGTTTGGGTTCTTTTTAGGCCAAAATTGACTATTACAAGTTGCAATTTGTGTATAATTATTATTCTAATACCTCTTTTAATTTAAACCGGAGATAAATTTTCAATTTTTGTCTTCTCAATCATTAACAATTACAAAAAAAGGTCATAGAGAATCCAAACTATTCCAGTCTCAAAAACTTGCAGCACACAATAAACTCTACCAAAGCCAATAAAAATCAACTCTGCAAAATCCCTATACATAGTAGCAGAAATAAAACAACTCCCATTCTCTTCAACACTCTCACCACCATGCTTTAAAGGTATCCGAATGCTTAACCCTTGCTATTGTCATTGCAAAAGCCATTTCGTTCCCCATATGTTTTGCTTTCCCAAATGACAGATATGATCTTCTCCCAATTTCAGCAAAAAAATAGAATAACTTTTCCGATCTTGACTCTGTTTCTGAAAGCCATTTAAACCAATTTCAATCAATAATGGACAACATAAGAAGGAATTATAGATCATTATATTGATTTTACATAAAGTAAAATAACTTAGAAATTTTATAATTTTGCTGCGTTGGTGTAGTGATTGATTTGGGAGAAATGTCATTGTGTAAAATAAATTGTTAAATATGAAAATATTAGCAACATCCTTAAAATGTTGTTACGTAATTTAATTTCTACTCACGAATCACAACATGTTTTGTTGGTGCGTATTCTTAATAAAATTTACACCGATAAAGTAAATTGTTATTAAACATTAAAATATTAACAACAACCTTAAAATATCGTCACATACTTTAATTTTCTTATTGCTAATTACAACAAAACAATTTTACCATTTACCACATAACAATTTGTAATTAATTACCTAGCAACAATACAATTTATTGTTATGAATTTTTAATCAAATACACACTAATAAAATGAGCTGTTGGTAAATATAACTATATTATCAACAATTTTAAAATATTGTTACAAAATTTAATTTTATTAGGAATTTACCCTTTTCACCCTAACCCTAAATTCAATTGAACTTTGAATTATTCTAAATTCAATGTTCAATGGAAAAATTACTTTATGGCTTCTTTCCAAAATGAAAAGATTAAATTTAATCTTATTTAACCTTTAATTAAATAAAATAAAAATAAATTATTTTAAATATTTTTAATTTAAAACTTAACTTTAATCCTTCAAATTTTATAATCTTATTTTAAGGTCCTTAAATAAAATTTCTTACTTCTTCCCTTCTTGCAAAATAGCTTGTAATTTCCACTGGTGTACAAGGGCAGAAGGCATCACATGAAGATGCTTACAATACATACAACATTCAATTTTTCCAACTTAGAAATGCTTACAATACTTGGGCTCTAATGCATTCTTGGGATACTTGGGATGGTGCAAATATTTGTCCTGGCTTGATATTTCCTGTGGGAGAATTTCCTTTTACGAATACATATAATCTAACAATAAAATTACTTCTTTTTATGAAAATTATATTATAGGTATTTTTTTACTCCATCTCTCGAACTTTCAAGACATTAAAAATAATAATGTTTTATGAGATTATTTTAATTTCTTCCAATATCTTACTATGATAGGCTATGAAATTCATTTAATTGTGAAAAATATTTTGATAAAAAATAATTTTTAAAAAGTAGCAAAGAAAAATGTTTATAAAATTTATGTTGTCTATCATAACCATGAAAATAAATTTATAAACTAAAATCATGCAATATTACCCTACTAATTAATTCATGTTTTCTCCATTATTTCACCTATATGGCATTCCTTCATTTTATCATTGAATTTTTATACATGATATTGATGTTTCAAAGTTCAAATAAAGTTATTGGAAGACTTATCAGCTAAGCAACAAAAATAAAATTGAGGTTTGTGATCAAATTTTTAAAGCCCAATTATTGGTATCAAATTTAATGATGATACATAAGGGTTTTTTTAATAAACTTGCTTAATTGTGTATAAAAAAATTAACATAATTAGGAGTAACAAATTTACTCCATGCAATTAAAGGAGTTGTAATTTTGTATAATTATTATTATTTAATATCTATGAGGCTGTTATATTTTACGTTGTTAATGGCAGTAGGAATAATCGCAAAACAATAAGAAAGAAAAATAAAAACATGTAGATTTTATGTGAAAAACCCTTATCGGGAAAAACATGGGTAGATGAGGAGAAACTCACTAATGTTGAAAAAACCACAATACAAGAGGTTTTTGACTACACATATTTTAAGGGTTAAACAACCATGTTATAATCAATGTTTAATAGAAGAAGTATAGTCCTATACGGATTCAACTTGGATCAGGATTTATACCGGGCTATGGCCTCGGGCCCTCTCTATTTTATTTATTTAAGAAGTGAGTTGCACCTCAACATTTTCAGGCCGGATCAAACAGGATTTCGGTCACACAACTCTAATACAAGCTTTGTCTAAGTTAAATTATAAACCAATGTTTAATTGAAGAAATTAATAATTATATTGATTTTAACTACTTATTAATTTTTGATTCAATTCAATTAGCGTCTACACCACTAAGTCAATTTGAGTTGGTTAATTATATTAAATTAGAAATACTCCCAACGTCACAACGACGAATGACTTCGTGACGAGGTGATTCGGAACATTGCAACATGTTTTCACATAAATCAAATTTTTTTCTAATTAAACTCTAATTATTTTAAGAATATTTAAGTCATATGTACACGAATATTTTCCATAACCATAAAAAGTTTTAAGAATATTTAAGTCATATGTACACGAATATTTTCCATAACCATAAGAAGTTGGTTCGAGCCAATACAAACATTGCTGGATACAATGTCTATCATTTTCCCTTCAAACATGGCCACATTTCGGGCCACCCACATCGACCAAACAGCCTCATTTGTAAACTTTGCGCGGCTGTTAGGTCTTGAAAGCAAGCAATCATGGTTAGCAAAGCATGGCAGACAGAATGAGCATTAAGCAACAGATGGATGACAGATTTTCAAGTGAATGCAATGCAATGCAGATAGTGATAGGATGGAACAAAGATTCATTTTAATTATCTGCTTCAAAGGTTGAAATATAGTATTACAAATTAGCTAGTGTTTAATTATTATATCATTACTTAATTCTAGTTGATTTACCAGCCTTTGGAGATATTTGACTGCTATCATCCACAAATCCATTGACATCTTATAAAAGTACATTGATTTGTGACAGATAAAATGCCCCATGTTTCATACATAACATAATCAAAACCACTACTAATATCTCAAAAACAAACTGAAAATAGTCATTTTATTAAATATAATAAATTTAAAATGAAAATAAACAAAAATAAATAAACAAAATTTGTGAAAAAGTTTCGATAAAAAAATCATTTAAAAAAAATTGTTTAATATGAAATTGATGTGCTTATTATGATTATGGAAATAATTTTATAAGGTAAAATCATGCAATATTGTCCTACTAAATTCATGTTATCTGCATTATTTCTAAACAAATATGATTTCTTTTCACCTATAACACATTCCTTTGTTTTATTATTAAATTGGAACAAAGGTAATTATGTATACAAAATTAGTTGAATAACCTTTTAAATATTTTTTTTATAATTTTTAATAATTTATTTAATTAAACCCCATGAATCAATCGAACTGTACAAATTGATCGAATCAGTAAATTGGTGATTTGACCGGTTTGTCTATTAGTCTAATTCTGAAAACCTTGATTACAATGACATATTTTTTGTTACATAACTATTAAATTAATATTTTATAAATTTTAAAATATTACACTAACTTAATCTTAAAGTATAATTTTAATAATTAAACCTGAATTTTTAAGTATTTTTAAATATAAAAATATAAGAAAATTTTTAAAATAAAAATAGGATGATTAAATTCTAAATATTAAAAATAAAATTTTATTTTTCATTTTTGTTTGTCGGCGAAACGAATTTTTATATATATTAAAAAATTGAAGGAACAGAATCTTATAAGCGTTGAGATTGAATACCAGCTTTTTTAATAACCGAATAATTTGATTTTTTTAATATTTTAATATGATTATATATTCCTTTCATATTTAGTATAACTTATTAATAATAATTTTAAATTTTAACTATATTTCAATATCTTATATTTTGTATATTTTATCATAATGGCATGATTAAAAAATTATGTATTTATATTCTATTTATCGTATCATTTCTTTGCGTAGCCAAATAATTATCATAAAAATAAGAGAATATATAATTTTTGATACATAATAAAGGTATATTTTAAAGGAAAATATCGGATAGTGAAGTTTTAGATATCACAAATAGAATAAGAGTTTGACAAGTGTCGTATAAAGTACAGTAAAATATTTTTTAAAATAATTATTTAAAAAAAACACATAAAATTTAAATTATTTTCAACATCATATACGCAATTTTGAAGGGTTTTTTTTTTGTAGCTCAACAATTTTGACCGTATTTAGTCAAACTCAAATAGTTTCGTATGTATTTTGATTTGGGTTCTGTAGCGACGTAAAAATTTTGGTTTGGGGTCGCTAATTGGGGCGATCTAGTGAAAAAGTTTGAAAACTGAAGTTCAATTTTGAAATAAAAAGGAGTCGCCACCGATCCTTTTTTATAGGTGTGATCGGACACCTATTAAATCTATTTTAAAACAAAAGAAGGCTAAGTTCGGTCTCACGTGAAATCCGGAGAAAAAGTAGGGCTCGAGTCGGTTCTGCGAGGAAGGTATTAGCACCCTCGCGACGCCCAAACTTGGTATCTCATAAACACGTGTTGTCTTGATTTTTTAAAAAATACGAGTTCAATATTAAAATTTAGTTGTGATCCGATTAAAAGAAGACGAGAAATTTTAGTTTATTCTGGTTTTTGAGAAGGGTATATCGCTTTAACACGAGTCAATTGACGTTCACCCAACATAGCGATGAACTCGATGACTTAATGTTAAATCAGTATATTGCCTTGATTGTTGAAATTAATTAGAAGGACATGGATAAGATTCTTGAAGTAATGTAAAACAAAATTGAGATGAACTAAAAAATAAATAAATGGAAAAATTAAAAATATGCTGAAGCAAATAACATATAGGGCAATAATGCAAAAATATTGAAAATATATAATATATATAACACATAGATGATTTATGCATATACATTAGAAATAACAACAATATAAAATGGACTTACTAACATACTACGTGAACATATACATTCATAGATATAAATAATAAGGATATTAGAAATACTAAGTATATAATGTTGGACTAAATACATAATATAAAAATTTGTAGAATGTAGTATTAAAATATGCATACGATATATATACTTATTTAAAAATAATAATAAAACTGTTGATAATATTTCACAAATATATATATATATATATATAACTAAAATATACATAACAATATATAAAGTATAATATATTAAAAAACGTATATAAAGCATATAAAACGAAAATACACATGTTAAATAATATTAAAATGTTTACATAATGCATACATATAGGGAACAAACAGTTAATAATACATGGATATGTACATAGGCATATTAAATATATATACATAAAATCGATATAGAAATATTAGAGTAAAGTAATTAAAAAGTAATGCTATGCACAAATAGATATATACATATATAACAAAATATATACTATGGTTAATGATAATAACAATGACGATATAAAGATGTATACATACAACAACACGTTCACTACATTAACAACCATAATAATAATGGCATTAAAATACGAAGAACAACAATGTGACACAAAAATACTATATATATATAAATCTATACACATAAATAAAAATATACACTATTGTAATAAAGATAATAATAATATATTATTAAAATATATAAAAGCAAGCATAACATTTAAATATTAAAATAAAGTAGCTAAAATACTAAACATAAATACATATATGTATATGCATATAATAAAAATATATAATAATATATAATAATAATAATAATAATAATAATAATAATAATAATATAAAAATACAAGAAAATTTAAATAAGAATTAAAGATAAGCGAAAAAGGACCAAAATTGGATTAAAATCAAGTTTTGGGGCCAAATCTAAAATAAAAATAAGCCACGGGGCCGCTTGCAACACGCTTGAAACATGGGGACTGAATCAATAATATTCCCGTTCTACCAGAACGCAGCGCATCAACAGGGAGTATATTGCAAGTCAGATTAAATTTTAGGGCCAGATTATAAACAAAAATAAACCTGATTTAAAACATTGAAAATGCGGAAGGATCTAATGCAAAATATACCATTGAATTAAAAAACACGCGGATCTGACCTGGTGCGGGTCGGGTAGACCCGACCCGCGTTCAAAACGACGTCGTTTTATGTATTATGGGGGGACCAAAACGGTGCGTTTTGGTCCCCTATAAAAGATAAAAAAATTTTAAAAAATTCATTAGGGAAGGGGAGAAAGAAAAAAAAGGAGAGGAGAAGAGAGAAAAGGGAGAGGAGAAAGGAGAGGGGATTTTCGGCCGGGGGTCGCGTCGGCCGGGGTTGCTGGTCATCGGAGGCTCATGGCCGGCCTTGCGTAAGCCCACCGCTGTGATGGCGGAAAGGTAAAATCTATTTTTTAGTTTTTTTTGCTTTTATTATTTATATTATATTTGTATATCTAAGTAAAAAATAGATTTTTGCGCGTAAAATAAAAAAGAAACAGAACGAAAAAATCAATAATCACCTCAGTTTTAACTTTCGATTTTTAGCACCTCGTATCTTCTGATTTGGTGCAATGTTTTGGTTTTTCGTTTGAGATTGATTTTGTATGCTTGCTGCTTTGAGGATTAACCACGTTTCTATTTTTGATTTTCTTTTGAAAAAATTTCCAAAAAAAAAAAAACCCCTTTTACAGTGTTTTGTTCGGCTTCTTTATAGCCCATTTGGTTACACATTTATTATTCTTTTTTGCTATTCTATGCTTCTGCTTTGCTTCTGTTGTTTTTGCAGGGTATGGGGCGTGATGGCCGAGGTCGGGCGTGCTAGTGGGGTTCGTCGCCGGTCAGACGGCATGGGGCGTGGTGGGTGAGTGGGGTTCGGCGCAAGTGGGCAAGTGGGGGGTAGGTGGCTAGGGTTAGTGGGATTAGGGTTTCTGAGTGCTGGGTTTAGGTTGTTGGGCTGGGGTAGTTGTTTAGGCTTAGTGGGCTTATTGGGTTAGGGGTTTTTGATTAGGGTAGGTTAGTTTAGGGTATTTGTAAAAGGCCCAAAATTGGCCTACAACAGGTTCATTGTGATTTTTGCAAGTTTTAAAGAAATATTTTTAATTTGTTTGATCAATAATTGAGATTTACAAATAAAAATAAAAATAAATAAGACGTGAAATGAACAACTAACTTTAGAAATTTTAAACCTTTTCTGTTTGCAATTCAATCCTTCTTGTATTTATTATTTTTCTTAGATGAAATTATGTTTTTCGTTTATGAATTATGTTATAGTGATAGCCATCATCCGTCTTGATCTGACCCACTATTTGGTTAAGATCAACCCGACATATTCTTGCTTATGATTATGTAGTTCTCATGCTATGCAGTTCATCTATGAGCTTCACTAACATGCAATTCTTCAACATGTTGGTGAACTCATGTAAAGAGGATACGTGTTGATCTTAGAAGAAGATACGTGTTAGCATACATGAGACTTATTTACATCTAGCACATTAAATCAAAGGATCATACCTTATAAATACAAGAAAATTGACCCTAAATAAAAAAGGGAGAGAAACAAATTGTATTTAATTTATAGGTTTAATTTTCATATATTTTCAACATCACATCACGTGTTAAATTGTATTTAACTTGTTCTCATGGATCACAACAGACGAGATCCTCTAGGTACAACCAGTGAAAGCATGTATATAAATAAAAATTCATTCTACTTTCTTTGAAAGTAATACTGGTGATAGTCTGTTGTGCTTTTTTAAAAAGTCGCGGTGGTTTCCCTAATTTTAATTTTAGTTTCTTTTCGTTGTTTAATTCTAATATATTTTATTTTAGTTTCTAAGATGATAAGAAAAAGATTGGACCATATGTTAATTGGTTTTGTGCATCACCGAAGCAGAAGGATCTTTTAAACCCTTTAGTATTATCATATTGGTTGATCAAAGTTTTTCCTCAATGTAGTCTAATAGTAACGAGCTTGGATGCACGTGGCACTAGTGTTGTAATTACTGCCAATTTGTTCAGAAGGGATACTACTCTTAAGGTAGTATCCTTTTCACTCTTTTGCTTTCTTGTAGTATTTTAACCATTGTTTATAATCCGTCCTATACCTATACATTAAAGTGAGGGACTAAATTTCCAAATCAAATATAGTACAAGGACGAAAACCATAATTTAACATATTTTTCTATAACGATATACAAAGAATAATCTTAGCAACTAGCCCTAAGACCCAGTCGTTGATTGAATACTTTACTCTTTTTAGCAAATCCCTCCCATACCGAATAGACTGACTTTAAATTTTAAATTTCAGATCTTGACATTTCAGCAGTCATGGATAATTAATTCTCATCTTATGGAGCTCATGGTTGTAATCAATATCAGTCTATAAATAGTAAGCTACAAAACCCCATTGTTGTCCATCATCATCCTATTGCCATTCTCCATACAATTTGAAGATTTGGGTTACTATTAGCATTTGGCCTTAAAATGGCTTTAACTCAGGCAAAGATAGTGCTGCTTTTCATAGCTATGATGGTCCTCATCTCATCTGCTGCAGCTGCTGTTGCCCCTCAGGATTTTATCATCAAACCTTCCAATCTCGGTTAGTTATCAGTTTAATTTGAATTTTGAAATCTCAAAAATAGAATGATCGAATTTCTTGAAATAAAAGTATAGAAATTAAATTCTAAATTTGTGGATATAATTTGCATGTAGGAAGGAAGCTATTAGCAAAGTATTATGGCACTCCCACTGCATATGCTGGTCGTAATGGAGGGGGAGGCTATCCATGCTGTAAATGATAAAGACATTGATCTGTTGGGGAAAAAGATCATCTATGTTGTTTGGAAAATTTTCTTAATAAATGTCGAAGACAAATGCAGTGTTGAAACCATAAATTCCTTTCACCATACTATATTTATCAAATGAACAGATACCTTTACCATATTGCGTCAATGCGTTGACTTTTTGTCCCAAAAATTTTATTCTTACATGTCTTTACTTATATGAGATGATTATAGGAGATGATGATCAAACCTTTTGTTAAACTTCTATTTAATACGGATTTAAACCATATGATCTTATCTTCCTCCTTTAATATTATATTAGAAAAAATACAATAAATATTTAAATGTGATTAATACGATAGGTTTAATTTACGTGTTGTATTTACTGAGTCATGAAAAAAAAAATCATAAAAAATGCAAAGTATTTCTAAGAAAAATTTCCCCAATTCTTACTACTAGTAAAACTAGAAACTAAACAAATGTAAGGAGGTTGGTAGTGGTATGGTGATTACATTTTATCTCTTCACCATGTAATAGAGATTTTGATTCTTGTTCATAGAAATGAAACATATTTTATGATCAATTACCTTTTCGGAAAATACTTATAATGAAGAGATTATTCACTATTGTCGGTAATAGATAACTTGATTGCAATGAAAAAAAATGCATGTGAAGTTGTTCATTTGGGTTAGTCTCTTCATGGGAACTCTATGAAACAATCAAAAGTGGGTATGTATAGTTGGCTAACTATAGAAGATAAATGGCTCATGGGTGATACTTTTCTTTAATTTGAGTCAATGGTGTAATAGGCATTTTGGTCTGGGCCCCAAAAAAATAATAACGAAAGTCAAAGGATGCAATCAGTCGGAAACAAGTTAAAAAATGGCCAAATTGAAAGACAATCATTAAATTGTGGCCAAATAAAAAAGATGGAGAAAGCCAAAGAGTTATCAAAATTTGTTGACTTGGTAAAAGGCTAAAAATAGGAAGATATGAATTTTATTTTATTTTATTATTAAATTATTTAAGCTATTTTTAGTAAACCCCATGTATATAAATAGGGGTCTTTTGTTCTTTGAAAGGGAACCAATTATTTTTTATAGGACTTTTGGTATTCCTACTTCAATTTGGAATTGAATTATTCTCTCTTTTCCTATTTCTATTGGAATTGAATTATTTTCTTTTCCATTTCATTTCAATTTCTTTGTTTTTTTCTAAATTCGTCCGATTGCTTTTAGCCCTTCTGTTTTTTTATTTGTTTTGCAATTAAGTTTTCATTATTCTTAACTTTGGCCTTAAAATTTGTTTTGACTACGTTTTAGTCTTCCTTGAAGCTGTGTGTTTTGGAGGGTGGGGATTATTTCCCTTTTGGTTCCTCATTGTTATTCGCACGTTCAAATTGGTCCATTTCTTTTATTTATTTTTGATTTGCCCCAGAACTTTGCTTTAAGGTTCGATTTAATCTTTTTTTTATTTTCGCTATCTTATTATCAAATTAACTAATTTAATATATTATTGCTATTATTTTTTTTCGCTCAGTAAAAGAGTATATAAGCACATAGTCGAGCAACAACGACAAATGCAACAAAGCTTTTACAATCAAATCATACCCAAACAATTTGGACACATCACCTAAACCAAAAACATCAAGAAACATTACTCAATTCCAAAAACCTATAACGATGTCTGATCAAAACATATCGCAGAACAAACCTCCAGCAGCGTTTTCCTTTGCATACACATCACCGTGAGAACAAACCTTGAAAAGCTCATAATATTCATAGACCAAACTCACCACCAAGCCTTAAACAAACAAGGTCTACTCATACCAAGAGAAGCTAAGGCATCGCCATTTCATTTCCACCCTCCTCAAGAAAAGAAAATGTTAACTTTCCAAACAGGCCTTCCTTCTATCAATTTCTGCAAAAACAGAATATTACGACCAAGGTCTACTTGATTTCTCTAAGATCCAATTAAAAACCTTCCTCGACCCCATCTCAATAATTAGAGAGCATGAAGCCTTCCATCCTATGTCATAAAAAACATCCATAGCTAGATAATTGCTTCCAATTCAGCAGACTCCGTATCACAAGCAACACTCGAACCCGAGAATAGAGCTCTAACAATACCTTCCTCGTCTCTCGTTACCCCTCCAACGTCAGATTCACCCTCAAGAGCAGCACCACTTACATTAAATTTCAAGCATCCAAGTGGAGGAGAGCGCCATCCAGCTGACCCTGAATTAGATAATCCACATCTATACGGACATAACCACCATAATCTCTCTTGAAACTCAGACTCTTCAAGAGCAGCCCTTACCCATAGTAAAGCCCTCATTTTGGAATGGAAAATCAAAGTGTCCATTGTCAACACTTAATTATCAAATACAATCTCCTTTCTGGCTAACCAAATCGACCAACAAGATGCAGCGATTGAAGTTAGCCACAAACTTTTACAAGAACCAATAATCTTCGCCTTGAAACATTGCATAAAAAATTCCTCAAAGTTGCTAACTGCTAACCAGTCGATGTCCCACCAGTTGAATATTCTCTTCTAGAATCTTGCAATAAAATTACAATTAAAAAATACATGATCCGCCCTCTCCAGCTCCCTATTGCACCACGGGCACACGTTCAAGCTGTCATGAATCTTCACCCCCCTTTTAATTAGAAAAACTTTCATAGGGACTCTATCAATGGCCAATAACCAAAGAAAATTCCGTACTCATGGAGGAACTTTTAGCTTCCATATTTTATCGAAGACAAAGACTGGCCCCTCCGCCTCACCCTCACTCAGAAGCTTGGATAATTGCTTTACTGAGAACTCGCCATCCTTTTCATGATCCTATAAAATCCTATCCTCCACCTCTGGAACCAGAACAACACAACTCACCCTATCGATAAGCCGGCTAAGGATCCCCATCTCCCTATCCAAAAGAGGTCTGACGAAAATATCTTCCCAATTTACATTGCTAAAACCATAGTTTGACGAATAATCAAACACTGAAGCATATTTGAGTTTAGCTAAACGAAAAAGCCTAGGGAAATCCACTTTTAATGGGTCCTTACCGCACCATTTATCCTCCCAAAATAACGTGGTCTTTCCATTCCCAATCTTCCAACTAAAATTTTTATCCCCTAACCATCGTACCACTCTAGCATCCAATGAATTCTCAAAAATTCCTCTCCACACCTTTGACATATCTTTTAAATTATTCGCACTGATTCTCCATCGGGCCACATTAGAACCATACTTTGCAAAAATCACTTTATACCACATCACATTTTTATCTATCATAAAGCGCCATCTCCATTTTGCTAAGAGGGCTTTGTTTTTATGTTTCTATTTCTATTTATTTTGTTATTCTAATACTATTTTTATTTATCTATTTATATTTCTACTATTATTATATTTCTATTTATTTTATTTTTATTTCTATTTATATACTAATATTATTTTCATTATTATTTTTTCTTATATATGTTTTTCACTCTTGTTATTAACATTCTATTTATTTATCTATTTTTTTTACTTTTTTGTTATTATCTATTTTAACTTTTTATATAATGCTCATTTCAAATTTTTATACATTATTTACTTTAATATTTTCATAGATTATATATTTCAAACTTTTTTACACATTATATATTTTGAATTGTTTATATATTATTTTTAAAGAGTTTTATATATTATTTTATCTTGAATGGATACTATTTTTTAAAATTATTTTATATACTTTAGATCACTTTTATAATCATCCTCATTTTAAAAAAAAAACTCTCAAAATAAGAAAATATTTCGTGTTTAGAAATTCGAGAAATTGTGCCCTACCGTGCTGGGTTTCGATTTTTCGTTCAACTGAATAACTGAATATCCTTTTGAAATTTCGTCCATGTTTTCTTAAATTAAAATGAGGCAATATTTTGTGTTTGGAAATTCGAGAAATCGTGCCCAATCGTGCTGGGTTTCGACTTACCGTTTGACCAGATAGCCAAGTATCCTTTTGAAATTTCAAATGCATGAGTTTTGGAAATTATAAGATGGTCTTGTATCGAGGGTTTAAAATGTTGTGTCCTATCGTGCTGGATATGATATTTTATTCCTTCTAAGCGAGAGAATCTCAATATCCAATTTTAGTTATCCAAACGTTTTAAAGGAATTGTATTTTAAAATATTTTTCAAATTTTCAATATTAGGACGTTAATTGATTAATACGGTACCAATTTTGGGCGTTGCGAGGGTGCAAATCCTTTCTTGAGCGTAACTGACTCCCGAATCTGTTTTCTAATTTTTCTTAGACCAAAAACGTTGTTTTAATAAACCGAAATACTTTATTAAAATGATCGATCACAAGGTGACCCGATCACACCTAAACAAAAAGGATTGGTGGCGACTCCATTTTCGTTTTAAAGTTGACCTCCGTTTTTCAAAATAAAAATGGTTTCGACAGATGGATTACTTAGATTTGGGGGATTTCTTTTTAATTTGTTAATTTTTTTGTATTATTTTAGTTAATATTATAAATTTAATGTAATTACATAGTAATTAAAACTTTAATGAAATATTTTTTATGAAAATTGAGAAATAAATCCAATTACTAGTAAATAAAAAAATTGAACTATTAATTTTTTTAATTTCTTACATGTAAATTTGTTGTATTATTGAATTTTATTAATTTCCTACGTATATGTTATTCAAGTGCTAATTTTCTAGTGATTTAACACTTATTCAATTTGATTACCTTCTCATTTTTCGTAAACTACAATGATTGAAAATTAACGTAAAAGGGTTAAATTTTCAATTTTTATAAAAAAGGGATGAAAATCAAAATTAAACCAATATATTCTCTTCTTTTTTTTCAATTGATAATAGTTGATGTAGCGACATAAAATTTTTTTAGCTTAGTCGGTAATTAGGGTGTTTGATTGAAAGTTTAAAGACCGATGTTTGATTTCGAATAAAAGGGAGTCGCCACCGATCTTTTTCTTAGGTATGATCGGACACCTAATGAATCCTCTTTTTCAAAGAAAAATTTATTTGTGAATAACAAAAAGGTCGAGTTTAGGTCTACGTCAAAATTCAGAGAAAAATTAGGGTTCGGGAGTCGGTTACGCGTGAGGAAGGTATTAGTACCCTCGCAATGCCCAAAATTGGTATCTTGTTAAACACGTGTTGTCTTGATTTTCAAAAATACTAACTCAATTTGAAATTTAATAGTGATCCGATTGAAAAGACGAGAAATTTTAGTTTTTCGGTTTTTGGAAGGGTGTTCCGTTTTTAACACGAGCTGGCAAATTTCATCCAACATAGCGATGAAATATATGGCTTAATGTTAAATCAGTACATTACCTTATTTATTAAAATTGATTAGAAAACACGAATATGATTTTTTAGTAATGCAAAGCAATATTGATAAAAATAAATGAATGAAAGAACTAGAAATATATTGAAGCAAATAATAAATGTGATAATGATGTTAAAAACAATAAAGATATATGCGATATTACACGTAATGCTAGAATTAAATATGAAATGGAAACAACGAATATATATACACAATAATGATATTAAGAGTATGTACGTAATATATATATATATATATATATATATATATATATATATATATGAATAGTGATAATGTTAGAAATATACTATATACAAGTGTGTTTGAAATATATGCCTAAGATAATAAAATATAGTTAGTAATGTTAAAATATATATACAATATATACATATATATGTAAAATAAATATTAAACAATATATGTACGTGACATATATGAAAAATGTATACATAATATTAAAATAATACAATAAGTGATAATACTGAAAATAATAGGTATAATAATAAATAAAATGAGGTACGAAAATAATACTATATATAAAATATATACATAAGAATAATAAAATATATGTAATAATATTAATAATAAATATAGTAGGAATAAAATAAATGTAATAATAATATATACATAATATGGTATTAAAATATACATACACATATAATAGTATTTAAGAATATATATAAGATGATATGGAAATATGTACATAGAATAGTATATAAAAACTATAACTAATAATATTGAAAATATATATACATGATATATATAACACATATATGATATATACATATACATTAGAAATGATAACAATATAAATGAATTTATTAAGAAGCTACATAGATGCGTGCACGTATATGGGTATAAATAATAAGGATATTAGAAATACTTAATATATAATATTTGAAATATACATAAAGTAGTAAAATATGTATAACTAGTATGAAAATATATATACATGATAAAATGCAAAAATATAGTATGGTATTAAAAATATATACATGATAAAAATACAACACTAAAAGGTATATATATACATAATATATAAAATGCATATATAATATAATGTTAAAATATTTACATAATATATACATAAGTAATAATAATGTTGGAAACATCTATTAATAAGGTCACATAAATATGTACCTATATATATGTATTAAAAAATACATAACGATATTAAAAATACGTACATAGTATATATATACATATAATATAGTTATTAAGAAAATACATACACTATAAAGTATTAAGAATATACACAATATATAGGGTATTAAAAATATAGTATTAAAAACATAATATATACATTTACATATAAAATATACACTATCATTAATACTAATAATAAATATAGTAATAATAACAAAAAAATATAATATAATAAAAATATTAAAATAAAGTGATTAAAATAATACCATGTATAAGTATATATATAATATAACATACACTAATATTGTATATAATAATAATAATAATAATAATAATAATAATAATAATAATAATAATACTAGCAATAATAATAAGATATAAAAATAATATAATATAATAATAATGTTAAAAATAGAGTAATAAATATTAATAGAGAAAATAACAAAGATAATAGTAATATAATAGTAAAAATGTAATATTAAAAATAATACTAAATATAACATAATAATAATAATATAAAATAATAATAATGATAATAGTAATAATATAAAAATAGCAATATATAATAAAAACTTAATCTAATATAAAAGAAGTGAGAATAAACAAAAAAGGATTAAAAAAAATTAACAACAGAATTCTGGGGCGGATTTGCAAATAAAAAAAAGGAAGGGCTTATTAGAACACGCATGAAAACAGTGAGGGCCAAAAGAGCAATTTTCCAACGCCTTTAAAACGGTGCGCATCATGGGGGATCAATTTGAGAACCATAACGAATTTCAAGGCCAATTTATAAATAAATATAAACTTGATTTAAAACACCAAAAATGCGGAAGGACCGCGCGAGCAATTTACCCTTTAATTAAAAACACGAGGATCCTATGCGGGTTTGGATCGGGTCGGGTCGGGTCGGGTAGGCTCAAAACGACGTCGTTTTGGGGTTAAAGAGCAGCCCCAAAACGACGTCGTTTTGGGGGGCTATATAAGGCCATTGACAAAAAAATCATTTGGTCAGGAGAGAAAGAGAAAAAAAAAAAAGAAGAAGAGAGAAAGAAGAGAGAAGGGGGGGGAGGGGATTCCCGGTGGTGGACCGGTCCTGGTCGAGTCGTCAGACTGTCGCTGGCGCCTGCGCCGACAACCGTGCACGGTGGCCAAAAAAGGTAAAAAAATTTTATTTTTATTTTTAAGTTAAATGATATAATATATATATATGTATATGGTTATAAGTAGGAAAAGAAAAAAAGAAAATAATTGATTCGAAAATATATAAAAAAAAGAAATCACCTTCGTTCTTTGATTTCGATTTTTGTTCTCTGTTTCTCTGATTTTGTGTTTGATTTGGTGATATTCTCTTGAATATTGATGGAATCGCTATCTTTTTTGCTTAAAAATTGAATGCTTTTCTTTGTATATATTTTTTAGAGTTGCCGAAAAAAAATCCCTACAAAGAATTTCCATTTGGTTTTTATAACCATTTACAAGTGTTAGTTGATGATTATTTCTTCTCTCTGCAGGTGCAAGTTGGTAGTGGTTAGAAGCGAGAGGGTCGACGTCAGTTGTAGCACCCCAAACCCGGCCAAGGTTATGGCGGGATCCAAAGATGCCACATCAAAACGTAAAAAAAATTCCATTCTAAGTCTAGAAAATCGTACTTGATGTTCAAAAGATTAATTCATTAAGGGTTAAAGTGAATGGAAGTCATGCACCGTAGGAAACCGGAAAAGAGGTGGTGAGTCCATCGGACCGCTAAAGTACCAACCTCCTTCGGATCCAATCCTAGACATGCATACCGCCATTGCCACACCTTAACGTCATGGATATTTCTAGAAACCGATTCGATTAAGTCATTTTAGGAAAAGTGATTAATTTTGGAAAATACTTTCATTGGAAGCTTTGCTTGTTGTCGTGTTATTTTGAAATCAACTGTTGTTTTTGAAAACGCGCCTAAAGCTATCTAATTTCAACAGTTAAAATAAGTATTACCTATCTTAGTAATACATAATAAAACCATCAAAAATAAATAAGCGGCTTTATTACATTTAAAAGCCCAAAACCTCAAACGTAATTAAAAGATGTCTAGTTCACCGAAGAAAATCAAACTTTCGAACGGGTGGCCACTCCGAATTCCCTCACGACTCCAAGCCCACTATGGTTGGGGATTTCTGCGTGGATGAAAATAAAAGGGTGAGTTTGGAGAAACTCGGTGTGTAAGGAAAACCCATTCAAAGCCCAAGTCACTCAAGCCTATTGGGCCTAAGCCCATTCAGTAACAGTGGTACTAGGCGAGCCCTTTTCAAATTACAATAAACCGGGCCTTAGCCCTTATTCAGATAATGAAGATGGCCCATAGGCCCATTTCAAAATACATGCAACATCAATAACATATGCAAGCCCATTTGGGTAATAGTGGTCTTGGGCGAGCCCTTTTCAGATTACAATAAACCGGGCCTTAGCCCTTATTCAGATAATGATATGGCCCATAGGCCCATTTCAAAATACATGCAACATCAATAACATATGCAAGCCCATTTGGGTAATAGTGGTCTTGGGCGAGCCCTTTTCAGATTATAATAAACTGGGCCTTAGCCCCTTATTCAGATAACAGTATGGCCCATAGGCCCATTTCAAAATACATGCAACATCAATAAACATATGCAAGCCCATTTGGGGAGACTACTCAACCCACCAACCACTACACTCCACCCGTACCAGCCATACACTCCATGTGGGGAATAGCTCAACCCACCCAAATTTAACACTCCACAGATTCTTGACATTGTTTGCTCGATTAACGAGAAATTGAGGCAAAGCCTCCAGTACGTGGACAAGCCACTTTCAGTACTTCCTCCGTCAATATCCCAATCCCATGCATCAGATAATAACAACATGGCATGCAGTAAATAACAACAGTCAAACATGCATTTAGGTCAATTTAACCCTAGGGGTATTTCGGTAATTTATCTCCCAGGGGTAAAACTGTAAATTTTCCACTTTTAAAGGTATTTCAGTAATTTATCTATTTTAGGGTTTTTCATGCATATTCCTACCTTTCACGTACTACAGAATCACGTACCGAGGGTTCTTACCGAATTGGGTCCGTTGGCCCATCATTCAAATTTTGGCCCATTAAGCCCAAAAATATCGAGGGCACAGAAATCATACACTTTGCAGTCCAAATTTTGCAGCTTACCAAAAACATTAATCGATTTACCTCACGAGCATTCGCACACTCGTAAATCTACAAAATACCGGTTTTCGGCATTTCGGCTTTTCGACTTTTGCCGATCCAGACTAAGAAAGAGGGTGTTAGTTACACACCTGTTTGCGACGATATGCTGACGAGATCCACACACGAACCGCCTACAATTGGATTACTAACACGTTAATCTAACTATTCAATTACAAACTACATATTAACCCCTTACAATATTCGGCCAACCACACCTACAGATCATAGTAAGCTTATAAGAAATCAATAAGCAACTCATTAACAAATTTTTGTCAATGTTTACCACATAATCATAATTTCACTGCAAGCTGTCTTCCTGAGCAACAGTCACTAAATCATTTATAACTGGAGCTACGAAACTCCAAATCAAGTTCCGTTAATTTTCCTGAAAATAGACTCATATATCTTATATCCATAAAATTTTCAGAATTTTGGTTTGGCCAATCAATACCAGATTTTTCTCAAAGCTTCGCATGTTTCACTGTTTGACTAATCTGACCACTCTTCATTACGAATCAAATTTCTCATTGTACAGAATTCAAAATATGTTCTTGTTTATTTCATTAGAAACTAGACTCAATAATCTTTAATTACATAATTTATTCAGCTTCTAATTCATCTCCCACAATTTATGGTGATTTTCCAAAGTCACGTTACTGCTGCTGTCCCAAGCAAATTTATTACCAAATCACTCTTTCACACCTAACTTGCATGCATGTTATTTAAACATGTATATCACCAATCAATCATCACATATCTATGATTTTACTTAAGTATAATCTCCATTTCATCATTTTAAAGCACAACATGTTAGCTGATTTTTCCCTTTAACATCTAAGGCACATGCATGCTCATTTGTTTGGCTCAACTTCACATATCTTCCATTTTCATCAAAAGAACATGAAACAACAACCATTTCCTTCATTTTAATTCATGACCAAATGCTCACAACACAACTAAAAATCAAAATATACTTCAAGAGTTAAGGTAGAATCAAGAAGAACTCATGAACCTCAAAATAGAAGCAAGGTACCAAGAACTTACCTTCAATTTTCCTCCTCCTAATGACCAAATACTCAAGAGCTTTCTCCTCTCTTTCTCTTCTCTAACTTTCAGCTATGATGAACAAAGATGGACAAAACTTTGTTCTTTTCACCCCTTTTCTTTTAATAAAACTTCATATTTCATCCATTTAATTCTTTAATATAAAAGACATGAAATTCTTATCATGAAACATTTACCTAAACCATTATCATGAAACATTTACCTAACCCATTATCATGGAATATTTACCTAATCCATTATCATGGAACATTTACCTAACCCATTATCAATTTGTATCAATTTGTACCATAAATTATGGATATCAAGTACTCATATTGTCTACAACAACATGATGGCTAGCCACTTCATGTAAAATGGGAGGTTTGTCATGCAAATCCTCCTATTTTGCACTCCTATTTATTTGGCCACTTCAATTTAGCCTATAGCATTTTCAAACATTTTCACATAAGTCCTATTTCATAATTTCACTCCCTTTTCTTATGGAACAAAATTAACTAAAATTACCGGTTCTATCTTAAGCTTGGGCTTTTTAGAGGCCCACTAACAAATTAAACCTATGCCAACATTCATAGGATTCCCGAAAATTGGGGCGTTACATCAGTGGCGTGCTGCAGGCGTGGCCGGTGGAGGAGTGGGTGGTGACAGAGGAGTCAGAGAGTTGGTCAAAGGGCAGAGGCGGCTAGGGTAGATTAGGATTTCAAAAAAAAATTTGTGTAATGGGTATTGGGCTTGGGCTAGGTAATTAGGTTTAGTTTTGGGTTAGGCTTTAGTGGGCTATTTGGGTTTGGGTGAAATTGGGTTTAATTTGTTGGATTTTAGTTTAATGTATTGGGTTTTGGGGTTTAGTATGAAGGGTTTTGGAGTTTAATATAAAGGAGCCAAAATTGGCCTACAACAGTTGAAAAAAGAGCAAAACCAGGTGTAATGAATTTCCTTCCTAGTTCTTAGATGTGCCATGAATTAGGGTTTTGAGCCTACTGTTGACCAAATGAACAAAAGTCAAAGAGTGCTGAGCCTCATTTCTCTGCAACAACCACAGTCGTGTTACATTAGGCACTGATAATAAAAGGTATTGATCAATATATGCCTTTTGTCTTTACTAGCTGTTGTAGGCCAATTTTGGCCCGTTTACAAAATACCCAGGCCCATTAAACCATTTAACCCATCCTCAAACCCAAAACCTAAAATTAACCTAACCCAACATCCAAGCCCAATTCCAAAACCCTAGACTCCCACTTGCCTCTTCCCACTCTCCCATGCTGTCTGCCACCAGCACCATTCCCACTCTCCCATGCTGTCTGCCACCAGCACCACTCCCACTCTCCCATGCTGTCTGCCACCAGCACCATCACACACCCCATTGTCCATGCACATGCCACAAACAAGCAAAAGCGAAGGAATAGAGAATAATAATAAAGTATGTAAAAATTAGGCTATATAAAGCCACCCAAACAACAAAAAAGGGAAAAAGGGATAAAAAAGTTTGTATCAAGAACACAAAAAAAAGGAAAGCTCAGAAGGTGAACTTCAATTTTTTCTCTGTTATCTCAATCTTTCTGTTTATCTTTGCTTTGTTTTATTTTTTTCTTTAACTTACTTTAAAACGAAAAAGAATCAAGGAAGAAAAGAGTATTACGGATCTACCACGTGGCGCTCCCTTTCCGTTCGCACGGGTGAATCACGGTGATGATGGGTGTTGAAACCTTAATCAAGAAAGGAGGAAGAGATAAAGAGGGAAGCAAAAAAAAATCCAGCAAAAATTCCAGCACCAAAAAAATTTCGAAAAAAATTTCCAGCAAAAAAACCAAAAAAACAATAGAACGACCCAAAACAAATTCAAATTAGAGATTGAAGAAACAAAAAATCTAAGGTGATTTTTTTATATTTTATTTTAATCCGATTTTAAGTTTTTAACCTATATATATTAAAACATAAAATATAAATAAAATAAAATAAAAACAAAAAAAAAATTTTTACCTTTAAGAATCAGGTATACGGTGGCCGGCGCCCAGACCGGCGAGCCTCCGATGACCAGGTCGCCCAACCGGATTTCCTTCCCCTCCCTTCTCTCTCCTTCTCTCTTCCTCTCTCTTCCTTTTTTCTTTCCCTCCTCCAAATGATTTTTTGGGTTATTTTTGGCCTTATATAGCCCTCCAAAACGCACGTCGTTTTGGGGTTGTCATTAACCCCAAACGACGTCGTTTTGACTTGGACCGGTTCGACCCGACCCGACCCGCCTAGGATCCGCGTGTTTTTTTAAAGGAAGGGCAAATTGCGCTTTTAGCCCTTCCGCTTTTTATTACTTTACAATTAAGTCATTTTTTGTTTTTTTAATTTGGCCCCGGAATTTGTCGCGATTTTCAATTTAGTCCACAATGATGTGCTGCATTTTATGGGAAGGAATATTTGCTGTTTTGGTCCCCTGATGTTTCGCGTGTGTTTAATATAGTCCTTTCCTTTTATTTTTATTTCAATCTTGCCCCAAATATTTTGTTTTTAGCTCAACTTAATCCTTTTAGTTATTTTACTATTTAAATCAATTATTTTAGTATTATTATTATATTTTATTCACTTATGTAGTGTGTTAATATTTTTATCATTTCTAATATGTATATATATATATATATATATATTATGTGTATTATATATATATATTATGTATATATGCCATTAGTTATATATTTCTTATGTATATATTCTTAAATACTATTATATACATATATATATATATATATATATATTTTAAATTCCATATTGTGTATATATTATTATTACAAATTATTACTATTGCTAGTATTATTATAACTATTATTATATTAGTGTATATTTTATATACATATGTATATATATATATATATATATATTTTTTTTGCACATATCATTATTTTATATTATTATTGTAAATTTTTATGTATATATTTTTTATGTACGTTTCCCAATATTTTCTTTTATTGTAGATATTATTATTATTATTACATACTTTTATTATATATATATACATATATATGTATTTTATGTACATATTATTATTTTATATTATTATTACCAAATATATCATTTTTCCTATTTTATTATTAGTACATGACTTGTTTCTATTTTGTAAATATCATTATTATTGTTATTTTAATATTCTAGTATTCCATGTTAATATTTTTCATTAATGATATCTTTTTTTTTTGCGTTCTTTATCTATTTTTAATTTCTCACTTTAGGAATATTTTCTCATATTTTAATTAATTTCAAAAATAAGGCAATGTACCGATTTAATATTAAGCTATCGATTTCATCGCTATGTTGGGTGAAATTAAATAAACTTGTGAAACGGGACACCCTTTCTAAAAAAATCGAAAACTAAAATTCCTATTTTTCAATCGGATCACGATTAAATATTATATTGAACTCGTATTTTTGAAAATCAAGTCAATACATGTTTATGAGATACCAATTTTGGGCGTCGTGAGGGTGCTAATACCTTCCTCACAGAATCGACTCCGAATCCCAATTTTTCTCCGAACTTTCACGTAGACCTAAATTTGGCCTTCTTTTTGTTTTAAAATAATTTTATTAGGTGTCCGATCACACCTATAAAAAGGATCGGTGGCGACTCCTTTGTTAATAAAATCGAAGTTGGTTTTCAAATGTTTAATAAATCACCATAATTAGCGACCAAGCGTAAAATTTTTTTTCGTCATAGCAATTTGGCGACTCCACTGGGACGCGCGTTTTTGAGAGTCGAGTCGAGTTAAGCATGTGTTGTTAAAATTTTCAAATTTCCTTGTTCAAAGTAAATATTTGGTCGTGATCCAAAAATCTCGTTTTCAAAATTCTGCATTTGTATCTCTTCTAACTTGCTTATTTGTTTGTTTTTCGTTTTCAACTTTTATGGTTTTGGTTTAGTTCCTTTAAGTAAAACACAAAGGTTTATGAGTTTTCTCCCACACACGTGCACTTGCATTTTGCATAACATAAACTCTCTACCCGGCTCGTCTGTTTAAGTGAAAGTAAACGCTATGCCTTCGTGAGTTAACTCGTCCCTCCGCATGAGCTAGTGAATACTTTGGGTTACATATGACTTATGCTTTCGTGAGTTAACTTGTCCCTCCGCATAAGCATAAGTAAATGTAATCCTCGAATTGAACTCGTGAGCTGTGATGGGTTATGACCGAGGCTTCGTGCTAATCTTAGTAGATGATAGTACGAGCAATTCGAGTACCTGTCTAGAACCGAGACTGCATATAATGAACCATACGAGCTATCCAATTAGAGCCATGACGAACCTTTGTCCGCTTATAGTCACCAAAATAAGTACACGGGAAAATGCCTTTTACCTTTCAAGAGAATTGGATTGGGTAGTTTAATTTGTTTTCAAATTATAATTGTTGTGTTTACTAACCGAGTTTGTTTGTTTTTATTTTTATTTTCATCATGCATCGTAGGCATCATATTAGGAAGGTGTTGATTAAAGGTTGGTTGCCAAAAAAACGGTTTTCTGATGGAGGAGTCAATTACACAAATGATCGAGAAGAATGCCGTGGTTCGAGACCGGTCTCTAAAAACTCGAGAGGACAAGGGGATAGTCTTGTGGAAAGGTGTCTGCCAATTTGCCCGAACAAATAATCTGTGAATGTTCGCGAAAATAACCTCGAAGATTTGGTTCAAATTTGGAATCAGTAGGATTCAGACATTAGAGACATTTTCACTGAGAGGTATGGAGATATAGCTCACCTGATCACCATCTGTGTAGATGAACAGTTGATTCAAGCCATGGTTCGGTTCTGGGACCCAGCTTATCAGTGTTTCACCTTCAATCAAGAAGACATGACTCCAACTATAGAAGAGTATGCTGCTTTACTCCGCATCGACAATGTACAATTCGGTAAAATATATGTGAAGGAGCCTAAGCCGATGACCTTCAAGAAAAAGTTAGTGAGACTGACAGACATGACCGATGCATGGGCTGAAAGACAGATAAAGAAGAAGAACGAAACCATTTGCATTCCATGGTCCTCCCTACGAGATTTGACTCTGAACCATCCTGACATGCTGAAAAGGGTAAATCTATTCGCTTTGGCCATTTATGGTTTGGTTATTTTCCCAAAGGTTATCGGACATCTCGAAGTGGCAGTAGTTGATTTCTTCGAAAGGTTAAAACAAGGAGTCAACCCTGTCCCAACCATCCTAGCAGAAACCTTCAGGTCCCTGAGTAGTTGTCGAAGAAAAGGGGAGGGACGATTTATCAGGATGCGCGCAGTTGCTCAATGTTTGGATTTTGAGTCACTTCTGGAAGGTAGAGCGCACTCCATTCCATATGTTTTCTAAAACATTCTCCCCGCTAGAAGCTTTCCTCAAGAAAGAATGGCCGAAGGAAGTCACCGAGCAACATTGGGTATCAGTCTTTTAGAATCTTCGCGCCGAGGATATAACATGGAGAGCACCCTGGATTCGTCCTTCAGTTCTGCTATACAAATGTGGAAGCCAAGATTGGGTACCTTTACTTGGGTTATGGGGAGGAGTTGGATATGCTCCGCTATTGGTCCAAAGGCAATTTTCTTCACGACAATTCCTCCCATAGCTGGAGGATTAGCACGATTCGAGTTAAGCTTTCGCGGGTGAAGGATATATGAAGAGAGTCCGAGACACTGCAAAGTCTTGGAAGGAAATTCATTTCATGGAATTAACTTTGTATGCTGATACCCTTACCCAAGATTACGGCGTATGGAGGAAGCAACGGGTACATAGTCAGCAAATCTCGTCAACAAACCACCCCATCCAGAATCCTTTCTCGAAGGAAACGCCGTCTGAGCTAGAAGTGGCAAGACAAGAATTCGAACGAGAAAAGGCCAAGATGTCTCGGGACCTTAGTGCCCTTCAAGAAGAAAACTATCAACTGAAGATTGAAGTTCAGGTTGAAAGGTCCAGAACTGAAAAAGTACAAAGAGAAGCCGAGATTGTGAGAAACGACTTAAGGGACCTTCATTTGGAAAACAAGAAATTAAGAAGCACTATAAAGAATAGCGGGTTGGGCAAGTCAACAGTAGAATGGAAGGAAGAAATTAGCAATATCAAAGAAGGAATGGAGTTTTGGAAGGGAAAAGCAAAGAAAGAGGATTTAAAATGGCTGCTGCTACCTGTGATAGAGTTAAGAAGGAAAAACGCCGAGTATGAAATAGTGACTGCAGAATTGGCGAATAGTCAATCCGAACATCAAGAATTAAAAAGAAAAACACGAGATCTAGAAAATATACTGCAATCTCGTCAACAACAATTAGATAACCTCCAAAGACTCTAGAAGAAAAGAGTGAGCGATCGATAGGGACATTCACGCGTATGAAGGAACTCTCAAAGAAAAAGAAATGCAACTCGACTTCTTGATCAATGAAATTGCATAAGCGGCTATACAAGTTGTTCAATTATCGATGAAGCCAAGCTCTCGGTTGCCAATTCCTCCGAAATGAAGATCGAGCATATCGAGTTTTTAGAGCAAGTGAAGAAACAAGGCAATGTGGCTAGGAAATTTGTGTAACCGTTGGAAAATGGAAACTTTGTGTAATAGACTATGTTGATAAATGAAATGCCTAAATATGGGGCTACCTTGAAATTAACACCAATTTTTGCATTCCTTGCATAATTAACATATTAACATTTTGACATTCGTGCATTCATTCATGCATTCATCCATACATTGCATATCCCATATTCGGTCATTGAAGACAAAATATATAATTCGCAGTTGTAATACCACAAGATCGAACCACGTCATCAAGATAAAACGCGCCGACAAGCTAGAGTGATGGAAGTGAATTCAATGAGAGAATTGAAAGGATGGAAAAGGCTCAAAGAGAATTGCAAGAGTAATCGCCAAATCGCAACAAGAGACGAGAGACCTAATGGTGAGATCTCGAGAGGAATCACTCGAGCAAAGAGATCAAATGGCCAAGATGATGGAGATGATGTCACTCTAGTTAAAGGAAAAGGACCCATGCGAGCCACGACATCGAGGAGTCTCGATCAAGAATTCACCACGATCGGGATCCACTCTATCCCCAGATTCACTCCACCGCCGCATATACAACACGAGAGGGTATACTCAAGGGAACCCACCGGATTGGAACATCGACCTATGCCACCGCTCCACCCACTAATTTGGGGCAAGGAATATTCGCGTCAAACCGGGGCTAGTCCCGCTAATCCACTAGTCCCGATCTGGATGACCCAGAGAGGTAGCCAAGTTGAAATCGGATAACCATGACGCAAAATATAGGGGTCTAGAGGAAAGACTCAAAGCGATAGAAGGCATCAAGTCTTCTCCGCACTAGGTGCCAAAGAACTCGCTTTGGTACTGATCCGATTTTGCCCCAAGTTCAAAGTGCCCGATTTTGAGAAGTATGATGGGACAAGATGTCCAAAGGCGCATCTGGTCATGTTTTGCCGAAAAATGATGGTTATGTGAATGAGGATAAACTACTCATACATTGCTTTCAAGATAGTCTAACAGGTCACTCTTGATTGGTACAATCAACTTAGTAGAAAAGATTCGATCTTGGAAGGACTTGGCGTCGACATTTTGCAGCGATACAAGCATGTATCGGATATGGTGCCGCACCGTATGACCTTGCAGATGATGGAGAAGAAACCAGAGAATCCTTTAGACAAGACGCAAAGATGGAGAGATATCTCGCCCAAGTGGAGCCTCCATCGACTAAGACCGAGATAACGGTCCTTTTCATCAATACTCTGAAAGCACCATTCTATGACAAGTGGTGGGAAGTGCTACGAAGGATTTTTGGATATCGTAATATCCGGTGAACTCATAGAGAATACCGTCAAAAGTGGTAGAATGGAAGGATCAAAGGCTCAAAGAAAGCAAAGAACCGTAAGGAAGAAAGAACCAGAAGCCCACATGGTGGGAACCGAGTCGTTACATTCCCAATTCGTATCCTAACCAACCTCGACCTCAAAATTATCTACCCCTAAATTTCTATTATCCCCCTCAAACCCCTTACTACCAAGCACCACATCCGTCCTACCCCGTATACGCCACCAACAACCAAAGACCCATCACCACATTCCCACAAAACACTCTACCCACTCAAAGCCAACCCAGAAATGAACCAAGACCAACAAGGCCCAATCCCGAGAGACAGCAATTCACCCCTATTCACAGATCATATGGGGAATTGTACCCAAAACTTTGGAGAAGCAATTAATATCACCCCATTACATGGCACCCCTTAAACCTCCATACCCGAAATGGTACGATCCAAACGCTAGTTGTGCATATCACGCAGGAAACCAAGGGCACTCTACTGAGAACTGTCTTGCTTTCAAAAGAAGAGTTCAAGGACTCATTGACGCGGGTATCCTACGATTCGATAGTGCCAGTAACGCCACGGGGAACCCGTTTCCTAACCATACCGAAGGGAATGTGAACACAGTGGGGAAAGAGGATGAATGGAAAAATAGAAGATGGGTTTCTGAAGTACGAACACCTCTGCAGAGAATCTGGGAGATACTAAGTGAGAAAGGGTTGCTCTGTCGTTTTAACGGAGTATCCAAAGGAAAAAATACAAAAGGTCACAGTTTTTGCGAGCTCCATAGTATTGGGGAGCATAACATTCAGTCCTGCGAGGAATTCAGAAGTTTACTGCAAAGTATAATGGACAATAAGGAGATTGGGATTTTTTGTAAAGCCAAAGAGGCCGATAGTGGAGAAATATGTGCCTCTGACAATCAATCATCAGGTTTCCCATATAGCGCCGAATCGAATCGTTAATAATCTATTATGACACAAAGAAAGAACCGGTGAAACCAAAAATGATAATTGAAGTACCATCTCCTTTCCCTTATAAGGACAATACAACAGTACCGTGGAAGTACGATGTCAACATCGTTACACCTGAAGGTGAAAAGCTTGAAGCCACAACTGAAGACATTGAGGAAGTAGGTCATTTTACCCGCAGTGGACGGTGCTATTCTAAAGAAGTTGAACCGGTAAAGAAAAGTAGCGACTTGAAGCAAAAAAGGAAAGCAGTGATACACGAAGTCGAAGTCGAGCAAGAAATTCCACCCGTGCAAGAAACTAAAAAGCTTGTAAATGAGGAAGAAGCTCAAGAATTCTTGAAATTTATTAAGCACAGTGAGTATAGTGTGGTGGAACAATTGAGCAAGCGACCAATAGCGAATCTCGATTCTATCTCTCTTGTTAAATTGAGCCACACCGAATGCTTTATTGAAGGTGTTAAATCAAGCTTATGTGGCCAACAACATATCTCGTCGAGAAGCTTGATAGGTGGGTAAACAATCAATGCGACAATTTCATCTCTTTTAGTGACGATGAGATACCGCCAAATGGTAGAGGCTTGGTGAAAGCGCTGCATATCACGACTCGTTGTAAGGGATACATAATACCAAACGTACTCATCGATAATGGGTCAGCGTTAAATGTTATGCCATTGGCCACGCTTTCTAGAATACCGATGGATTTGTCCTACTTAAGGCCCTTCATTCCATGGTAAGGGCATTCGACGGGACGAGGCGCGAAGTCATGGGAAAGATCGAAATCCCTTTGGAAGTGGGCCCTTACATTTATGATGTCGAGTTCCAAGTCATGGACATTACACCTTCTTATAATTGCCTTTTGGGAAGACCTTGGATCCATTCTGCTGGAGCAGTCCCATCATCCCTCCATCAAAAGGTGAAATTTATCATGGATGGCTGTTTGGTCACAGTCGAGGGCGAAGAAGACATTGTCGCATCTATCTCTGCTGATGCGCCATACCTGGAAGTAAGCAAGGACGCAGTGGAATGTTCCTTTCGATCCCTTGAATTCGTCAATGCCATTTTCGTCGCTGAGGGAAACAGAATTCCAATGCCAAAACTGTCGAGAAATACCAGAATGGGTGTCAAGTTGACTGTAGGAAGGGGAGCTCGTGCGAGAAGAGGTTTAGGGAGACATCTGCAAGGAATAGTTAGGGCTTTAAAGCCAGTGCACCACAAGGCCCGATACGGTTTGGGGTTCCAGCCTGACATGCGTCAAAGAAGAAGACAGTGGAAGAAGGATCAAGAGAGAAGAATTGCAAGAACTTTGGGCCGAGAACCAGAAGGGGAACCAATAGAGTACTCTCCTTTGTCAAAAACATTTACATCTGCGGGAATGATGTACACTGGACAAGATGATCCACGAAACATACTGGGGTTAATTGAAAGGGGTTTTCAGAATGTCAGTATAAACGTCATTGACAAAGGGGCTGGTGTAAGTAAAGGTGTCTCGAGGATACGCCCTTGTCCCCTGGGTTTCAAGTTGAACAATTGGACTGCCGAGGAACTTCTTGTAGTTTATAAGTCTTCAGAGTAATGCTCAAACGTTAACATTCTGTTATGTCTTTAGATATAATAGAATTCTTTTGTAAACTCAGATTCGCTCTTTATCATTCAAATGAATATCAATGAAGATGCATTTCGTCATAATCTTTCACATTATCACTAATTTCATAATCATTTTCTCATTTCATAGCTAATATTTACATTTGCCTCATCCCATGCCATAACATTTCATTTGTTGGTTTCAATACTTGGATGCCCCTCTATAGTTCCTTTTTCATTCAACTTTCAGTGCTCGGATGTCAACAAAGATGAACAAACCCGTTACAAGTCCGAAATCGATTTTGAGAAGGCTGTTTGTTTAGGAGAATTCGAAGCCGAAGAAAATGCTGAAGACTATGTCTCGTCTCCTGATTTGCTAAGAATGGTAGAAAAAGAGGATAAACAAATTTTGCCTCATCAAGAATTCGTTGAAACAATAAATCTGGGAACTGAAGAAAGGAAACAAGAAGTGAAGATTGGGACTTCTATTTCAAAGAGTACCAGGCATAGTTTGATCACTTTACTCCGCGAATACAAAGATGTTTTCGCATGGTCATACCAGGACATGCCAGGGCTAGATGAAGATTTAGTGGTCCATATGCTCCCATTAAAGCCAGAATGCAAGCCCATACAGCAAAAATTAAGACGGATGAGACCCGAAATACTGCTAAAAATAAAAGAGGAAGTCAAGAAACAATTTGATGTTGGCTTCCTACAAGCCTCAAATATCCGAATGGGTGGCTAACATAGTCCCAGACTAAAGAAAGATGGCAAAGTACGAATGTGCATGGATTATCGTGACTGAATCGAGCAAGCCCAAAAGATAATTTTCCCTTGCTACATATTGACACGTTGGTGGGCAACACAGCAAAACATTCATTGTTTTCTTTTATGGACGGATTCTCGGGGTATAATCGGATCAAGATGGCCCCGAGGATATGGAGAAACTACCTTCATAACAATGTGGGGAATGTTCATTACAAGGTGATGCCATTCGGGTTAAAGAATCTTTGGGGCAACATATCGAGGGCTATGGTGACGTTATTCCATGACATGATGCATAAAGAAATAGAGGTCTACGTCGACGACATGATTGCTAAATCAGGGAAGAAGAGCATGTAATGCACCTCAAGAAGTTGTTCGAAAGGCTGAGAAAGTTTCAGCTAAAGCTTAATCCAGCCAAATACACATTTGGGGCTACCTCGGGAAAGTTGCTAGGCTTCATTGTCAGTGAAAGAGGTATCGAAGTTGATCCAGATAAAATAAAAGCTATCCAAGAGTTACCACCTCCGCGCACGCAAAAGGAAGTTAGAGGATTTTTAGGGAGATTAAACTACATCGCCCGATTTATCGCTCAACTTACCAACCAATGTGACCCAATCTTTCGGCTTCTTCGAAAACATAACCCGGGAGAATGGAACGAGGAATGCCAGGTGGCCTTTGATAAGATAAAACGATATTTGTCCAGTCCTCCAGTGCTAGTACCACCAACTCCTGGAAGACCACTGATTTTGTATTTAACTGTGTTCGAAAATTCAATGGGTTGCGTACTGGGGCAACACGACGAGTCAGAAAAGAAGGAAAAGGCGATCTACTACCTCAGTAAAAAGTTCACTGAATATGAGGTAAAGTATTCATCCATTGAAAAATTTTGTTGCGCTCTGGTTTGGGCAGCTCGGAGACTCAGACAATACATGTTGTACCATACGACATGGTTGATTTCAAAGCTGGACCCAATAAAATACATGATGGAGTCGCTGGCACTATCAGGAAGAATGGCACGATGGCAGATCCTCCTTTCGGAATATGACATTGCCTATGTAAGTCAGAAGTCGATAAAAGGGAGCGCAATAGCTGACTTCTTAGCAACTCGAACGACAAAAGAATATGAGCCTTTAAGATTCGATTTCCCGACGAAGACTTAATGTGCATCACGTAAATAGAATTCGAGTCATCAAAAGAGAAGTCATGGAAGATGTGCTTTGATGGTGCGTCAAATGCTTTAGGGCATGGAATTGGCGCAATCTCGTATCACCAGACGGAATCATTATCCGTTCAACGCAAGACGAACTTCTTCTGTACCAAAAATATCGCAGAATATGAGGCCTGTATCATGGGGCTTCGTGCAGCTATCAAACGAAACATCGAAATCTTGGAGGTGTACGGGGACTCAACCCTAGTGATTTACCAAATCCGTGGAGAGTGGGAAGTGAGAGACTCAAAATTGATTAAGTACAGCGATTTAGTGGCTGGATTGATCAAGAAATTCAAAGAAATAACTTTTCATTACTTCCCACGAGAAGAGAACCAATGGTGATGCCACAGCCACTTTGGCTTCAATGTTCAAAGCAAGTAGAAGCGAAATAATGCCCCTCAAAATGAGCATATACGAGGTCCCTGCACACTGTTGTAACATTGAGAAAGAAGTAGACAGACGGCCTTGGTTCCATGATATCTTAGAATATATCAAGAATCAAAGGTATCCCGAACAAGCAAATGAGAACGATAAAAGAACAATTAGAAGAATGGCAGCGGGATTTGTTCTTGATGGGGATATCCTGTATAAAAGAGGAAAGGATCAGACGCTTTTGAGATGTGTGGATGATGTTGAAGCCAGAAAAATACTTGAAGAGGTCCATGAGGGAATTTGCGGAACGCATGCCAATGGTTTCAATATGGCCAGAAAGATCATGAGACTCGGTTATTATTGGCTGACAATGGAAAGTGACTGCATCAATTTTTCCAGAAAATGCCACAAATGTCAAATCTACGGCGATAAAATTCATGTAGCCCCTTCACCCCTTCATGTCATGACTTCTCCGTGGCCTTTTTCTATGTGGGGCATGGATGTTATAGGCCAATTTCTCCAAAAGCATCAAATGGACATCGATTCATTTTGTGGTTATCGATTACTTTACAAAATGGATAGAAGCCGCTTGCTTGCCAATGTGACGAGGACTGCAGTTTGCAAGTTTTGAAAAAGGAAATTATTTGCCGATATGGTTTGCTGAAAGAATCATTTCAGATAACGCCACGAATCGAACAATAAGATGATGAAAGAAGTATGCGAGCGCCCAAATAAAGCATCATAACTCCTCGCCCTATCGCCTAAAGATGAACGGGTCATTGAAGCGACCAACAAAAATATCAAGAGGATCATTGGGAAAATGATCGAGACATATAAAGATTGGCACGAAAGCTACCGTTTGCTTTGTATGCATATCGTGCAATTTGTCGCGAACATCTACGGAGCAACTCCTTTCTCTCGCCTATGGAATGGAAGTCGTGCTACCTATTGAGGTTGAAATCCCTCACCGAGAGTCTTAATGGAATCAAAGTTAGAAAAAGCGAATGGGTTGGAGCTCGATCGATCATTGAACCTCATCAAGAAAAACGCGTCTAAGGGCAATTTGTCACGGGCAGATGTACCAGAAGAGAATGATCGCGGCTCATGATAAGAAGGTACGGCCAAGAGAATTCCACGAAGGAGAACTCGTGTTGAGAAATATTCTCCCAATACAAAGAGACCTGCGAGGGAAATGGACACCGAATTGGGAAGGACCATACGTCATAAAGAAGGCATTCTCGGGTGGAGCTTTGATTCTCACCGAAATGGATGGGAAAGAGTTACGAATCCAGTGAACTCGAGATCTTTGTGAAGAAATATTATGCCTAAAAAATCAAGATAAAACCCGAAAAAGGCATCTTAAAAAAAATCAAGGTGAAAACCCGAAAAGGCGTCTTGATTAACACAAAAGATTAGGATGAAAACCCGAGAGGGCGTCCTAATGAAGTAAACCTGGCCCGAAGAGCGTGGCATTTCGAACAATGGGTCAAACAATGAGACTACAGTATTTGAAGCACTTCTGAAAGCTCGAAATTTTCTACGCAAAAGCCATTCTCGAAAGATTCTTGATTGAGGAACGTGGAAGAGTTCATGTGTTGAATATCTAGAGCATTTGTTGAATACGATCCTTTCTTTCTTTTTGACATTTTTACTCTCGTTGGTTAACTTGTTTTGTTTGCCACATTTGAAGTCAATGAATATGAGACATTATTTTTGTTCCTACTTGACCTTTTCATGCATCTCATTATGTGTTTATTTACATGATAAATAGTGAAATGACATACTCTAAACAAAAGAAATGTTAAACATTACGGATAAAAATTTGATAAGCACAAGAGTCTCAAAGTAAGAACAAAGTTCAATCGAGGGCAGAAGAGTGATATCTGAGAAACGTCGATCACTCGAAGACGGCACGAGGCTGAAGAGGAAGTCGAGAATCAAAGCAATGAACGCAGATCCTCAACAATCGTAGGCGAAAAGGACATACGACGATATGCTTAAGGAGCACCGCATAATCACGTAGGCATAAAGGCATTTAAGACAAACATGTGCATATCATGATGACATCATGCATGGCATATCTGAGTAATCCAAGAAAGCAAGAGGACGTGATGATAGCTGCACTGAATCAAAGGAAAAGACACCTGAGTTCTACCAAGTGACAAAAAATCAACTCACATTGCGAGAGGTGAGTTGAGCCTCAAGACACGTTGAGGTAATTTCAATTTATGTTTCAAAATCAACTCATATTGCGAGAGGTGAGTTGAGCCTCAAGACACGTTGAGGTAATTTCAATTTATGTTTCAAAATCAACTCATATTGCGAGAGGTGAGTTAAGCCTCAAGACACGTTGAGGTAATTTCAATTTATGTTTCAAAATCAACTCATATTGCGAGAGGTGAGTTGAGCCTCAAAACACGTTGAGGTAATTTCAATTTTCAATTTATGTTTCAAAATCAACTCATATGGCGAGAGGTGAGTTGAGCCTCAAGACACGTTGAGGTAATTTCAATTTATGTTTCAAAATCAACTCATATTGCGAGAGGTGAGTTAAGCCTCAAGACACGTTGAGGTAATTTCAATTTATGTTTCAAAATCAACTCATATTGTGAGAGGTGGGTTGAGCCTCAAAACACGTTGAGGTAATTTCAATTTTCAATTTATGTTTCAAAATCAACTCATATGGCGAGAGGTGAGTTGAGCCTCAAGACACGTTGAGGTAATTTCAATTTATGTTTCAAAAATCAACTCATAGGTGAGTTGAGCCTCGAGAACACGCCGAGGTATTTTCAGTCTCTACTTTCCAATTCTGTTTTCAAAAATCAACTCACATTGCGAGAGGTGAGTTGAGCACATAATTCTGTCTTTCAAAAAGCAACTCATATTGCGAGAGGTGAGTTGTACCTTTTGTTTTTCAAAAATCAACTCATATTATGAGAAATGAGTTAAGCCTTAGGTCATATGTCGAGGTATTTTCAAAATCTCTTTTTCAAATTAAGTTTCAAAAGACTAGCTCATGTTGTGAGAGATGAGTTGAGCTTTGGCTCACGTCTTTGAGTTATTTTCAATTTCTGCTTTTAATGTTTGCTTTTAAAGAGTCAATTCCTATTGCGAGAAATGAGTTGAGCTCAAGATCACATGCTGAATAAAGAATAAAAATTAGAGTGATGGAAGACACAGATTTGGCCTCCTCAAGAGAAGACCCAAACCTTATTTCATCAAGCAATAGAAGAGCGATTGAAGTTGTAGATCTTATCTTCTTGAAGTGGCGATGAAGCGATCGAAGCCACAAATTTCATATCCTCGAAGTTACTTTGGAATAGATTAAAGCTACGAGGCACATATTAGAAGGTGCAGTGGATTGAATCAAAGCTACAGGATGCAATGGACTAGAAGGAGACTACCGAGCAAGAAGAGCTGAGGAGGTCAAGATTCGCAAAGACGGGCAAAATTGGCCTTTCTTTGTATCTTTGCTCTATTCCGTTACGACAATAAGCAAAGAGGGCATTGTTGTTGTAGGCCAATTTTGGCCCGCTTACAAAATACCCAGCCCATTAAACCATTTAACCCATCCTCAAACCCAAAACCTAAAATTAACCTAGCCCAACATCCAAGCCCAATTCCAAAACCCTAGACTCCCACTTGCCTCTTCCCACTCTCCCATGTCATGCGCCACCAAAGACCATTCCCACTCTCCCATGCTTTATCGCCACCAAAGACCATCACACACCCCATTGTCCATGCCCATGCCCCGCAAACAAGCAAAAGCAGAAGCAAGAATAGAGAATAATAATAAAGTATGTAAAAATTAGGCTATATAAAGCCACCCAAACAACAAAAAAGGGAAAAAGGATAAAAAGTTTGTATCAAGAACACAAAAAAAGGAAAGCTCGGAAGGTGAACTTCAATTTTTCTCTGTTATCTCAATCTTTCATTTATCTTTGCTTTGTTTTATTTTTTTTCTTTAACTTACTTTAAAACGAAAAAGAATCAAGGAAGAAAAGAGTATTACGGATCTACCACGTGGCGCTCCCTTTCCGTTCAAGACGGTGAATCATAGGTGATAATGGGTGTTGAAACCTTAATCAAGAAAGGAGGAAGAGATAAAGAGGGAAGCAAAAAAAAAATCCAGCAAAAATTCCAGACTAAAAAAATTTCCGAAAAAATTTCCAGCAAAAAAAAACAAAAAAAACAATAGAACGACCCAAAACAAATTCAAATTAGAGATGAAGAAACAAAAAATCTAAGGTGATTTTTTTATATTTTATTTTAATCCTATTTTAAGTTTTTAACCTATATATATTAAAACATAAAATATAAATAAAATAAAATAAAAACAAAAAAAAATTTTTTTTACCTTTCCTAAGAATCAGTGTGCGGTGGCGGCGCCCGGCAACCATGAAGCCTCCGTGACCGGTCGCCTGACCGGATTTCCTTCCCCTCCCTTCTCTCTCCTTCTCTCTCCCTCTCTCTTCCTTTTTTCTTTCCCTCCTCCAAATGATTTTTTGGGTTATTTTGGCCTTATATAGCCCTCAAAACGCACGTCGTTTTGGGGTTGTCATTAACCCCAAAACGACGTCGTTTTGACTTGGACCGGTTCGACCCGACCCGATCCGCCTAGGATCCGCGTGTTTTTTAAAGGAAGGGCAAATTGCGCTTTTAGCCCTTCCGCTTTTATTACTTACAATTAAGTCATTTTTATTTTTAATTTGGCCCCGAATTTGTCGCGATTTTCAATTTAGTCCACAATGATGTGCTGCATTTTATGGGAAGGAATATTTGCTGTTTTGGTCCCCGATGTTTCAGCGTGTGTTTAATATAGTCCTTTCCTTTTATTTTTATTTCAATTTTGCCCCAAATATTTTGTTTTAGCTCAACTTAATCTTTTTAGTTATTTTACTATTTAAATCAATTATTTTAGTATTATTATTATATTTTATTCACTTATGTAGTGTGTTAATATTTTTATCATTTCTAATATGTATATATATATATTATGTGTATTATATATATATTATGTATATATGCCATTAGTTATATATTTCTTATGTATATATTCTTAAATACTATTATATACATATATATATATATATATATGTATATTTTAAATTCCATATTGTGTATATATTATTATTACAAATTATTACTATTGCTAGTATTATTATAACTATTATTATATTAGTGTATATTTTATATACATATGTATATATATATATATATATATATATTTGCACATATCATTATTTTATATTATTGTTGTAAATTTTTATGTATATATTTTTTATGTACGTTTCCCAATATTTTCTTTTATTGTAGATATTATTATTATTATTATTACATACTTTTATTATATATATATACATATATATGTATTTTTATGTACATATTATTATTTTATATTATTATTACCAAATATATCATTTTTCCTATTTTATTATTAGTACATGACTTGTTTCTATTTTGTAAATATCATTATTATTGTTATTTTAATATTCTAGTATTCCATGTTAATATTTTTCATTAATGATATCATTTTTTTGCGTTCTTTATCTATTTTAATTTCTCACTTTAGGAATATTTTTCTCATGTTTTAATTAATTTCAAAAATAAGGCAATGTACCGATTTAATATTAAGCTATCGATTTCATCGCTATGTTGGGTGAAATTAAATTGGCTTGTGAAACGGGACACCCTTTCTAAAAAAATCGAAAACTAAAATTCCTATTTTTCAATCGGATCACGATTAAATATTATATTGAACTCGTATTTTTGAAAATCAAGTCAATACATGTTTATGAGATACCAATTTTGGGCGTCGTGAGGGTGCTAATACCTTCCTCAGCGAATCGACTCGAACCCCAATTTTTCTCTGAACTTTCACGTAGACCTAAATTTGGCCTTCTTTTTGTTTTAAAATAATTTTATTAGGTGTCCGATCACACCTATAAAAAGGATCGGTGGCGACTCCCTTTGTTAATAAAATCGGAAGTTGGTTTTCAAATGTTTAATAAATCACCATAATTAGCGACCAAGCGTAAAATTTTTTTTCGTCGCAACACTAGGTATTCAAGGGAAGGAGAACGAGAAAGAGGAGACTAAGCTACCACTTAGGTTTTTTTTGGACAGGAAAGATCTCCCGTCACTCGTTCTCTGGGGTAGATATAGGGGGTCACTTCTTGTCAGGTAGTTGACAATACAAGAGGTAAGTAAGATGTTGTGGTCAGCTAGGTGGCAAGGTCATTATATGTTAGTTGTCAAGTCATATAGTGTATTGTGTAGTCCTACTTTGACATTCTCTCACTTGAGATTTTATGATGTTGTTATGTCTCAGTGATCCCTATAGAAGGTACACATTAAGTGATCTCTCAATAGTTTTTATAAAGGTGCATAGCGAATCATCTTTAAGTTAATTCAACTAGGATACGAGGAGGGTTCCTCTAGACAATCTTAGGCGAGGGATCGTCTCAAACGGTCCTCAGTCAAGGAGAGTTTGTATATTGGTCGTTCTTAGTGAAGGGTGGTCTATATAGATTATAAAATGACTTGCTTCAAGACCTTCCGAACAACTACCACAAACAAAGAGTAAAACATATGAATTATGCTGCAAAGGGTTTGACAGGCGGAAAGTTGCATTGTTTTGTGCATGTTGGTGACATTTTAAAAAACGAAGGATGCATCGAAAGATCTGGAATGGATGCATTAATGATAGAACATTACAGGTAGGAAGCTACGTCAACGATGGAGCAAGATTTTGAGATCTTTTCGTGAAACACTTGTTCAATAGAGGTTGGTCGGTGAAATGTTAATTATGTCGGGCTTAAATCGAATTGTTTTTAAGAATCCCTTTAAATACACTCATGGCCAGAGGTTTAAGGTTCACTTGCTTCACTTTTCAAACTTTCTAAACGTTGGGTTGAGGTTACGGATAAGTGTTAGATGGAATCAAGTGAAATAATTTCGATTTAATTGAGTCGATAAATCCTATTTTATCTTCCCAATTTAATTTAAAAAAATTTCAAATTGAGTCGAGTGAAATGAAATTCGAGTTGAATCGAATGAAATTGTTCGAGTTAAATTAAAAATTAAACATGTCTAATTAAAATCTTATTACAATATAACTAATTCTATGTTAGCTAGAGCAATTAAATAAATTTAAAACCATATATATTTTGAAACTTTTTCAAAGCAAAATAAAAAAATATTTTAATATAATAAACTTGAATCATTAATTAACTTATTTAAGTCCCCAAAATTATTATTCGGAGAATTTCTAATGTTTTAACTTTTTTTATATATTTTTTAGATTTTTTAGAATTTTTGAAAACATATAAAATTTGAAATTTTATAAATATTTTGAAATTTAAAATTTATTTTGAATAATTTTGTAATTTTGTTGAGAGAGACCAATGTATTAATTTTCAAACTTGATAAGGACCAAAAGAGTATTTACACTAATCATTATTTGAATTGTAAAATTTAACTTGGTTCGAACTCGAAACTCGAATTACTTATTTGAGTTGACTTGAATCATTCGAATAACCCAATTCAATTAATTCAAAATTTAAATTTTTTTCGAATCTGAATCAAGTTTTAGTCACCTTGCGGAGATTGATTAGTAAAATGTTAATTTTACAGGTGGCGTCACATCCTACCACGTGTCTTTCTAGTATAATAAAGTATTAACCGTATATTTTTACAACAAATAATAGAATTTTTACTGTTTTGGGGAATCGTTTTATAATTACTACAATACAAAAGATAAAAAGCTTAAATTAATATTATTTTTACGGATTCAACAATAAGATGAAACCATTATTTTCTTCAATTTTTCAACTTATTATTATTTTTAGATATTTTGACAAAGCATTTTTGAATTAATCACATTTACCTTCATTTTTATAATGCACCCGATTATGAAATCTAACTAATTTTACATGTCACCCATATTTTAATAAACATATGATTACTTAGTAATTGTTGTGCGAGGATGTCTATTTTATTGTACATGTTTGATATCTGTAATTGTCCTTTCTAATAAGATTATTTCTAAAATTTAAACACTGTTCTTTTTTTAGGAGTGTAATATGTTTTACCACTACATGTACTTAACATTTGTTGGTGACGGTGTATGTTATTATTATTGTTGTTAAATCAATGGATTTGTATGTGCTAATCAATGTTTCTACAGCTGAAAAGGTGGTTGAATTGGTCATGTTACTAATTTTCGATTTGACTGAATTGATTAAATAAATTAATGAGTTCAACTTTTTTCCCCGAATTGGTGTACCAATTGATTCGGTTTCAACAACGTTGATACTAACCGTCCTTCTTAGCTATTGGGATTAAAAACAAATACGTTAGAAACAATTTGTGCATTCTAAAATGAATGTAAGCATTGTGATTGGAATTCGATCAAATCAATTAGACAAGTTGATTGGAGTGAAAATTAATCAATATTTCAACCAAATGAAAAAAGTTAAATCGACTTATAAGCAAACTGTTTGAAATCCGTAAAAACACTGAAAATTAAGATAAAAGAATGAACAATTGAACCAATTTTATAAATTTAATTAGTTATTATTTAATCATGAATCAAACTAATCAAACTATAAATCGATCATTTGATCGATTCGATAATCAATGTGGTTATTAAAACATTAAATATAAGAATATTATATTTCATTTTTTTTCCCTTTGCAAAGAATACACATACAAGATACGTCATAGGTAGGACAAGTAAGTAACTAACCCCAAGACCCAGTCATCGATTGAATTCTTCACTCTTTTTTCAGTAAACCTTTAAACATCGAGTAGGCTGTGACTTTAAATTTCAAATTTTCAGCAGTCTTTTATTAATTAATTATCATGTAATGGAACTCATGGCTTTAAACATATCAGTCTATAAATACTATGCTACAAAATCCCATTCTTCTCCATCATCATCCTATTGCCAATTTTCCATTCATTTGAAGATTTCATTTACTATCAGAATTCGGCCTTAAAAATGGGTTTAACACAGGCGAAGATGATGCTGCTGTTCATAGCCATGATGGTCCTCATCTCATTTGCTGCCGCCATTGTTACCCCTCACGATTTGATTCTCAAACCTTCCAATCTCGGTTAGTTCTTCTTATATGTTATAGCTAGGGTCTCTGAAATTTTCTTCTTCTTCTTCTTCTTTTCTATTGCTTTTATGTTGATAGGTCAGAATTAAGTTGTATAATTTTATGAGAGTTGAAATGCAATTTCATCATTTTAATAGTTTATATCTTTATAGTTTTTTAAAAAATTAAATCAAAATTTTATCATTTTTAAAAAGTCGGAATGCAAAATTTTACTATTTTTCAAATTAAAGTCTTGTAAAATTTAAAGAGTCAAAAGTAAAATTTTACATTTTAAGAATAGACCGCCGGCCAACACTCACTATGGTCGCCTCCGATTCAATAATTATAGAACTTTCAAAATTTTAGTGATTAATAAAAATTTTCAAAAAAAAAGTAGAGTTAGAGGCTCTTTTTCTAAAATTAGGGTTAGGTGGAACAAGACTCTCTAGCTCCAATAACGTTCTGTCTCTATGTCGTGTTGAGTTGAGTTTAGATTTAATTTACTTAAGAACATTTTAACTTTTTTAATATATTTTAAATAAATTTTCTTTTAATATATTCTAATTAAAATTAAAATTTTATAATATATAGTAATATAAGAAAAATCGTTTTGTTATCCCTACATATGAATAATTATATATAAAAGGAAAGTTTTAAAGCCTTCCATATTGAGAATATTATGGGTAAATTTCAATTTCAATCCTTCTACTTTTTAGATTTTAAGAGTAGTTAAATTTTAATTTAATCCTTATATTTCGCTTACATTTGAGACTTAATCTATATACTTTAAATTTGGCTTAATACGTTACGTCAAGTTTTATAATGTTATTAGTTAATCTAAATACTTTATTCTAATTAAAATGATTATGTGAATTTTTAAGAATGTTAACACTGTTAAAATTCTTTATTAAATTCAGGTCCTAAAATATTATTTTTTGTTACGTCAATACCAAGTGTATTTTATTTTTTCAAAATGTCACACCAACATAAAAGAATTCTAATATTGTTAACAAATGGATATAAATTTTAAATTCAAAAATAGAAAAACTAAATTCTTAAAAATAAAAGTATAGAGATTAAATTCTAAATATACTGAAAAGTATAAAAATTTGAATAAATTATAATTTTAAATTTTTATACTATAATTTAAATTAATAAATAATAAATTAATCCAAACCATGCTAATAATATTAATGATGATGATATTTGCATGTAGGACGAAAGATTCTTGGGTATTATGACCCTCCTAGCACATATGGCCCACCAAGTGGAGGGGGAGGCACTACATGCTGTAAATAAGAAGCCATCGAGAATAGGACCATATATAGCGTAAGAGACTAAGAAGTTAGTGTGTTGTATGTGAGTATATGCATTTTTTTTTTATAATATTGATGCTACGTTTGATAAGAATATTATATTTTGAATGTGAGATACGATATTTGTTGTCAGAGCAATTTAGATTAACTTATACCTTGAATCTAAAGTGAAAATCGAACATGAATCTATTCTTATCAAGCTACTTCAATTGATTAAATTCTTCATTAAGAGTTTTAAAATAATTTTTAGGTGTTTGGAGGTGATTGAGATTGATTAAATGTCTCTGAGGGTCGAAACAAGTTAAAATAAGGGAGGAATATTATTCTGTCATAGTTGTATCGATATACCAAAAGTTTGTCTAAACAACTGTTTAAACATAAGAATGAACATGACGATCAAAATTGCAGTTTAAAGAAATGTTCGAACATGAGGAGCAACTTCATACACAAGGATAACTAAACTCTTATTTTGGTTGAGGAAAAAAAAAAAAACTAAGCTCTTAACAATCTCTCCCTTTGGATTTTTGACAAAATTTATCGGCAAATGACTAAAACAACTTTACCTTTCACCATGCATAAAATTAAGATATCAAGGAAAGAAAACTTCAAAGCAACAACAAAAATGGAAATAGTAAAACGATGATGATGATGACAACAACAACAAAAAATTGGTAGTAATAATCATCAATAAACCAGCAAATTATCAACTTATCTCCCCCTTTTTGTCAAAAGGCCAAAAGACTCCCCTTGTCAGTTCTATTCTGTTCCAGTCTCTGGTTGAATAGGATTTTGAACATCCGTGTATGTTTCAGCTCAACCTCTTCTTCCAAAATAGTACTAATGAGCCTCAAACCATGAATAGAAATTTATCTACATGTACTTCCAATCATCAAATTCGAATGTTTGCTAAATAAAAACAACCCCCAAGTTAAATCATCCCAAATGCATAAACCATAATTAGCATAAACATAAACCAAACCATATCAAAATCAACAAACTTACTCCCCCCTCACTCTATGCTCCCCTTGCTCATTTGCTTCAAATTTATTTAAGGGGATGAGGTGCTACATCTTCAACAATAGAGATTGTAGCTTGTGGAACAACAAGTACCTTCTCCACAAAATGAAGTATGTGTGATCTTTGAAATATTCTCAATATGATCCACTTAAGTTGTAACCTTATGCTTCACATGAGCATCAATAAATTGTTGATCTTCATAGCTCAAATGTGATCGATCTTTTCTCACCCAATTTTTTTTTTTTTTGTGGTCTTCTTGTTCCATTCTGATATGAACTTCTAATATTGAATCCTTTTAAACACAGTGAGGTTTGATGTGCCCTTTTTTTCCCCCACAATAAAAGCATATGTGTTTACCTTCCTTCTTGCCACATATATGATGCTGCCTAGGTGATGTTCTGATCAATGTTACAACATTACATTGAACAAGACTTGTTTGTCTCCACATTTGATTTTTCATTACCTTGTAACAACGAGATCTAATTTGTCTGGCCTTTCCACAATAGTATAAACATGTTTTCTATTCATCTTTTTACCTGTCTCAAAGGGAGAAGTAGTAACCATCTCTTTAGATTTAATAAACTTCGTGGGAGATATAAGTTTCTTAACAAGTTCATTACAACCAGGTTCCAATCTCCCAACATCAGAGATATCATCATTTTGGTTTTCATATTTCTTGAGAGTGGCTTTGACATCATTTAACTTTTTCTCGTTTGGTTTCAAAGTTACATCCATTTTAACAATCATCTTATCATTTTCTTTGACTGTTTCATCAAGCATCTCGTTAACCTTTTTCAAATAAAAAAATCACATCATTTTTCTTTTTGAGCACGGTTTTGACCCTTTCTTTTTCTCCTCTGAAAATGATAAGCTTATTCAATTGACACAGTGCTTTCATGTTCTTCAACATATGACTGAATGCATCCTCTAGGTTGTTGCTAGGAACATCACTGTCATTGTTTGAATTTAATGCTTTAATCACCATAGGTAGACGTGAGATATAACAATATTTCTTCTTAGACTTCATTATTGCAAATCATAGCTCAAGATCCCTTTCAAATATGTCTGAAGTCAAGCTTTGATAACAATTGTTAGAGTCTCGATTTACTTTCTGTCCAATTTGATGTTCAGACATATGTTTGAATAGAGGTGTGGATAGAACAAAGGCAATCAACAAATAAGAGAAGAGAAATAGACACGAGATTTATTAACGCAACTCGAATTCACCATTTCTATTATGCAAACCCTCACTTAGTGAATGATTTTATTTAAAAATTATCTAGATCACCTATTGGTTTTAGTCTAATCTACCCTTACCTAAAAAGGTAATTGCGAACCCAATAATGAACCCAATTGTTACAAATACTCGCCACAAATAACCTCACTTACAATAAGGTTTTGCTTTCCAATGAGAGCTTCACACAAGAACGTAAAAACACAAAACAAAGATAAGCAAATAAACAACCAAAAGCTCCACAAGCACACCAAGGATATGCGACAATGTAGCCTATTTATAGGCTAAAAATCGACAACTTCTCCAAGTAGTTTTGATAAGGTAAAACTCATGGTTGAATTTATCTCTTGAACAATCTTCAATAATTGTCCCTTCAAGTAAAATAGGTAAGTTTGGTCTCCAAGTTCGATTTGTTCTTCTTTTCTTTACCCAAATTCGATCAACAACATTAATGATAACCTAAAACATGGCTTGAGGATCATTTGCCAATTGTGTAACACATTATGAAGATCAAAGTAAAAAAAATGCCAACTTTATATTGTACTTAGTTGTCTTGAAAGCATGTCCATATTGTTATCGAAAGATCTGTCTAAACATAATAATCAAACTTGCAGTTTAAAGTAATGTTCGGACATGTGGAACAACTTCAGACACAAAAACAACTAAGGTCCTAACAAACATGTTCTAAAATTTATTCTTCTCATGTGTTTAGAAAAAGAGTCATTTTAAATCCAAATCGACATTTAACTAAAAAGTTTAGGCTATACTCGGACATGAAGCAAGAACTTTTGGGACCTAAGATAAAAAGTTAAATTATAATTTTTTTTAGTGTTAAAATAATTTTGTATTATTTTTAAGTATAAAAATATTAAATTTTTATGAAAAGAATACAAAGGGAGAGGGCAAGATTAATGGAAAGACTTGATTGGAATGATACTTTAGTTTAAGCATTCAATAAGAAGAATTTGAAATTTAAGGATCAAATTAAAAATATTAATCTATATTAATCTATATTTTAAGTACATTAAATGCAATTAATCAATAAGAAAAATAATAGATCTAAAGCCCTTATGTTCTGTTTGGTTTAAAAATAAATATTGATTTCATTTTCTCGGAAAAAATAAAATAAAAATATTTAATTGAAAATTTTAAAAATAATTTTTAAAATATAAAAATTGTGCTCATTGTTTTACTAAAAATACGTTATAAAGAGATTCTAATTTTAGTTAAAATTTAAAAAAATACCATGTCAGTAATCCGTTAGTAAATTAATGGATTTTTTTACGACAGTGACCGATTCGAGCAATCATCTTAATTAGAGTGACTAAGTTGATAAAAAAAATTAGAGTGACCAAAATAAAAATAATGCTATTTTAAAGTGACCTGCTGGGAAATTTACCCTTTTATCTAACAAAAACACACGTGGCATAAAACCAAAGCTTTCTAACCAGGCAAACAACTGTTCTTTTTTTTTTTCAATCTCTATCATCAACTCTTTTCGCTCCAGATTCTTCAAAAAAAAAAAAAAAAAGAAAGGCCCCAAAAGATACTTTCTTGTACTTCATTGTATTCAAGAATTAGAACAAAGAGATGAAATGAACTTGTAGAAGGCAAATTTTATATATATATATACTTTAATTTACTTAGTTTTTTTTTTCTAACTATTTAAAATGCAGAGATTGGTTATCCATCATAGACCCCCAGTGATTTCAAGAAGGAAACTTCCTTTATTGGTTGTTGTGGATTCATTTCCATCTTTTGACAGTGTTTCAAGACTACCCATTTCTCCTTCATGTAAGTTTTTTTCTCTATCTTCTTCCCTTTTTTTTGGTGAATTTTACATTTTTTTTTTTGTGATGGGATTCATGGAATCTTTTTGGGTGGCTTTATTTTTATGAATTAAGTTGAATTTTAGGGTTTATTTTTATTGAATAGATTTGGAAGGGTGTTTATTATTAGTGAAATTAACTGTTAGATGAAACCAGGGTATGAATTTAGCTGGTGTTTTTGAGGTTTTAATTTTGGAGCTAAGTGGGAGTTAAATGAACCAGTTTTAAAGTTATGCATAAATAGACTGGAATTTTGTGTGGTCTCTGATTGTGTTTTTGAGGATAAGGTGCGAGATGAATTCGGGTTATATTCGAGTTTCGACCGATGATAATCTTCCAAATTTTTATGAATTTGTGAAAAAAAAAAACTTTGGAAAGGAACTCTGTATTGTATTTATTTAGTAAGTGAGCAATCCAAAGATTGTTTTCCGGCAATCCCAGAGCTTAGATTAGTTAGTTTATGCAGTCACCTCAACAAGGCTGCAAATCCGGGGTTCAGTCTCAACATCTACGACCCCTTCTCTTAGGCTATTGTTTTATTGCATTGCACTCGGGATGCCTTTGTTTGAAGTTTATGTTACTGGAGTTTGAATTTTGATTATAAGATTAGATTTAAGGATCAAAATGCTCTTAGCAGTTTCTTTGGCTTGATATTATGGTAACCGAATCATGTCCTGTTTATCAGCTTGCTCTACATAGTTTTGATTTCTGTTCAGTTTTACTACTGTTTTACTCTTTGTGCATTCATATTTATGTCCGTACACGATACTGATTCTAATCCGGTTTTGTTAGACACAGCAGCATTTGTTAACTTGTTCTGTAACTTTTTTTTCTAGTACAATGTAGAAAAATATCAAGGTTGAGTTCAACGTGCAGCACGTTTAGAACACGAGCATCCAATGTAGGTATTGGATCCGGGGGCTATGAAGATAAGGATGAAAGAGAAGACCAAAGTATTGTGAAGGGCCCGTGCAGTGACAGTTCATCAGAAGCGTAAGTGATGTCCGGTAGATGCTAGTATTTTGGACTTTTCAAACAGCATTTCGGTTTCTCTATAGTTCTATTGTGGTTTTTCCTCGTGGTTCAATAGATGCATAGCTTTTTTCACGTAACAACATATATGAACCGAAGTGCTCATAAATTTACGATGAAGTGAGGTTCTAGTTTGATGTCTTATATATCATCTAATACTATTCATTTTTGCAGTTTGAAGCCTCTGAGTCAAATTCCTTACCCTCTTTCCGTTGCTGGTGTGCTATTGGGATGTACTTTAGTATTGTCACTAATTGCCTTTGCAAAAGGTGGACCTGCATCACTCTTAGCAGCAATAGCAAAATCAGGCTTCACGGCTGCTTTCACATTGATCTTTGTTTCTGAAATCGGAGACAAGGTAACACATTTGTCGTAAATAACTTCATGTATTTTCACCTGTTAATCGCTGCTCATTAGTGCTATGGTCCGATGTTTGAAACATTCCGAGAATGATCCTAACTAATGATGGATTGAGGTGGAAAGTTCATGTTGCAAAAGCCGATAAGTTTGAATAAGGCTTATGATTATTTTATAGATAAATATTTGTTGTCCTGTCTCTCTGTCCTTTTTCGAGGCCTATTACTCCATTTCATTTTTATGTTGATTGAATGGATCTGACTCTTCTTTTGAACATATACTTTTGAATATAAATCTTTGTTCTTTTCATACGCTTTTGATTGTGCTTTTAGAAACCTTTGCCTGATATTCAAGTTATGTTTTTCATCTCTTGACCAGACGTTTTTCATCGCTGCACTCTTGGCCATGCAATACGAGAAAGGATTGGTATTTTCTCTCCTAAATGCTTATCTATGCGTGCCTCCATTCATTCATTAATTTCAGTTTTATGGTATTACTGAACGCTTTTTCTTTCTTGGACTAAATCTATTTTCTTGACATTTATTAAATCATTGGAAAGGTTCTGTTGGGCTCGATGGGTGCTCTTTCTCTTATGACAATCTTGTCAGTAATAATCGGACGGATCTTTCTGTCAGTCCCTGCTCAATTCCAAACCAGTAAGTTCCTACTCCTCACATCTCCCTTGTCTCGTCAAGAATTTCTAATGAGAATTGCTGTTTTCGATGATTTAAGAAGTGCGATTATGAGCATATTGGCTTCTACATAGAAGTTGTATTAACACTGCAATATGTGCCGACTTTCTTTTTAGCCTTTTGATAGATATAAACATTCATTTGAATTTGATTTAGTTCAACCAACTGTTTAGCCATTTGCATGTAATAGTTCTATGCTAAATTGTCTAACACGTTACACCTTCGTTACTTACGCTTAAGCGTGAGTGTTGGATTATGGTATGTGTCTCTAACACTAAGTTTATCCGTGTATTCGGGCAGTCCTTCGAGGATTGTATTCCTATACCTATGTTTGAATATGTGCTGGACAAGGGCACATCAAACAAAATAAGGAATTAGAGAAACATAGAACCCTACTGTTTCCTTCAGCCCAAGATATTCATGATGTATTATCAAGTTTGTTTACCCTTGAATCTATATATTTTTCGTAATGAATGTATCTATTGTAAAGTTTCTGATGTGCACATTAATGCTTTTCATTTATTGTGCAGCCTTGCCGCTCGGAGAATATGCAGCAATAGCTCTTCTCGTGTTCTTTGGCTTAAAATCTATAAAAGATGCATGGGACATTCCACCGACGGCAGCAAAGAAAGGTGCTGAGGGAGGCCCTGAACTAGATGAGTTTGCTGAAGCTGAGGAACTCGTGAAAGAAAAGGTAATCGGCTGCTTCACATGTCTTATTTTATTAAAAGAAAAAGCTAATAGAGACTTCTATTTTTAACGTATTCAGGCATCAAAACAACTCTCGAATCCACTCGAAATTGTCTGGAAGTCATTCAGCCTTGTGTTCTTCGCTGTAAGCATCTCATTATCCTCATTTTCTCTCTCCAAAACAAAAGGCTGTACTTTTGGTTGTTTTCGATAACTCCTGATTTATAACTTTACTATAACTTTTAGGAATGGGGAGACCGTTCAATGCTTGCAACAATCGCGCTTGGCGCCGCACAGGTGCAACTTCACTAACTTCGTTTCTTATTTTCTCTATATATATATATTTCTAAATCAGAATAGTTCAACGGTCTTGGCTACCTTGTCTCTACAGTCACCATGGGGTGTGGCAAGTGGAGCCATTGCCGGACACCTACTCGCAACATCAATTGCAATTCTCGGAGGAGCATTTCTTGCCAACTATATTTCTGAGAAACTGGTAAGACCCGAAACTTCCATCGTGTTATAGTAATACGGACATATTCAGGTACATTCATTTTGACTTACTAAGGAACTGCTGTATGTTCGATCAGGTTGGTTATTTGGGCGGAGCGCTTTTTCTTGTGTTTGCAGTGGCCACATTTTTTGGAGTTTTCTGATTGATTATACAGAACATAGAGCAAATGTCGGGCTAATTTCCGGCGCAAATGTTGTGATACAATGCTGAGAAAACAATTAGGGCAAAATGTTGCAGTTAGGGGTATTAAGAGGCTGCCATGTTAGTTCCTAGAACGGTTTATTGTATTTAGAATTATATGTGGACTTACATGATTTCTTTGTAGCTTTTAGCTAAATATTGAAGACATGATTGACATGTTTTTGCTACAATTTTCTTCCTTCAATATTTGTTTGTTTGTTTGTTTTTTAATGAATAATAATAATAACATGAACTATGGACTTGACGTTTTTGTCGGTCCAAAATTTCTGATGTTCAATTTTTTCTCAATTAAATCCAAAATTAATCTCGAGTTAGGTTATTATAAGAGCAAACGAGTTCTTTTAGTTAAAATTTTCATCTATTTTTACTATTAAAAACATTAATGTGACATAATTTAAAAAAAAATTAAAATAATAACAACACTTAAATGACACAATTCAAACCATGTCATCCCCTTCCCCGTCCCCCTTATACAAGCCTTGCTTAGAAGTAAGATATCAAAAGAGTGGTAAACATTGAAAATTTTCAAAGTTCCAAAGAATGGGGCATAGCACACAGAATTAAACCATATAAATAGAATCCCATCATGTTAACCATAGAAACTACATTCTAAAGCTGATAAAAAATGTCGAGTACAAGAACAAATGAATTATAACTTTTACTTTACAACAATCATGGTACAACTAGATGCTTGATAAAATTTTAGTACTCCTATAAAGAATGTAAGGGCCAAATTTTAAGAGTGATCAGCATCAGTTACCTCTTTGTTTCCCCAATTTCATATATCTCCATGTAGATTGATCCATTACATCATTCATCTCGACATTGCATGGATCGATACTTATCATCTGCAAGTAAGTCAACAATTCGCTTTTTGAGCCTTTTTGCTCCTGGACCAGGCCTCAAGATACTGGCATCTCCCCAAACTGAACATGTGTCATTGGCAGGCTCACCTAAGCACCATCCACCTGGTACAACTTTTCCGGGGCTGCGTTTCAAAATTTCTCGGTCGATACGGTCGAGTACTGGACTGTCAAACTGGAAATGTGTCGCAAAAGCAGCTCCACTCTGAATCATAGCATCGAATTCTTCAGGCTTGAGTGAGAGAGGCTTTGTTGAAATGGTTTTGTTGAAGGCTACATGCTGTAGGTTATGGTTTATCACAGTTTTCTTGTACTGGTCAGAGTTACAAAGGACAGTAGGGAAATAATTGGAGTAGGAATAAGGCGTGTTTGTAAAATACATGAGCAAAGTCCTCGGAAGATTGTCGGTACCAAGGATGCAGAACTCAACAAAACTACGAGTTAACATCGTAAACGAAGAACCTGCAAAAAGACCAGATCTCTAGTTTTATTTCACAACTTGCTGGAAAAAAAAAATCTCAGCAAAACAAATGGCTTATAATACCTCCCATGGCTGCAACAGTATATAATTAAGAAAGTAAGTAATCTTCAGGGAGCTAATTGGCCATTAAAAAGTAACTCTTGGCAAAATGAGGAACTTTATGTTGTAGCAGTTGTCTAGAATAATGATCCTTATAGAAATGTTCCACATGAGCATTTCAAAAATAGAGATATTCTCCAAAGAAAAGGGACACCCACGACGAACTTACTATAACTTTAATCTTGCATAATTGAGAAATGGTTTCAATCCATAACATGCATGATGGAGCTAGTGGGTAAATAGCACATAAGGCCATTCACTAGTGAATCCATCTTCACAGTTCCGCAGAACACTGACAAAACTGCCTTACTTTATGCATTTAGCTCAGGCCACACTACATTAAAAGAGTATTTACTGCGATTTAACTTAATAGAAGAGTATTTACAATCAATAAAAAAAAATGTTGCTAGCAGTATTATTTGAGCAGTCCATAATAATTTCAACCAACTACACAAAGCAGAAGGTTGGACAGGATTTTATAGAACGGCAACGAGGATATCCATGTTCAGAAATAAAGGCTTCAAAAAAAATTTTCAGCATTATTTCTACAAAATTTCTGTTCTTTGAAATAAATGTAAACCACAGACGATGCTAAACTGGACTATCTCTCCTTCCTCCCTCTGTTTCTTTAAACTATATAGCCTTTATGAAAATGGATTGAATTAATGCATTCCATATGAAATTCTATTCCTGCATGCATCCTTAACACCATGAGGAACCACCGTTAACCTACTAGGTATTATCTATGGCCTAACTTGATATTCTGAACACACATGCTCATTGCACTTGCTCTGTCAAATTATACTCCTAAACTCGCAAGAAAAACGAAAACACCAGCTTATACTAAATGAATTGATGTTCGTCACATCTCCAAGACAGTAATTAGAAGAATAACTATAAGATGATGCAGAGAAGTAAGAGTTGGTTTCAAGCTGATTGGTCCTATTGAGTTGCATGCTCCACAAACAACATTCTAGTAGTACCTCTAATAGGTGATATAAGATTTTGAACCTATACAGTATAGCACCATACACTCAGTGACTCTAATTCCATCAAGAAATAGCATAATGACGACTGCATTCACACAAACTATGCAAATCTATGATCTCACACAAATATATAAACCTATATATTCAAATCACATTCTTAATCAACTCAGAAATTGCAGGGTCCACCATTCAAAATCTATGCTATCTTTGTTTATTGATATCATCTAATCCAATAATTAAGAAGCTCAGAATACACATACATTTCATATTTGCTCCCTTATTTAGCAACATCGATTTACCTAAAACATTATGAAAAGAATAAAGAGCAGGAATTAACCAAAAACGTACGAACACATACCTGAAAACAACTTGAAAGCAGTCGGCAGTTCCCGCTTCTGAGTAGCATAAAATATCTCTTCCTTTTCCAAAAGATAAAGCCCCGTGTCGACAATTATCGGTTTCAATTTCTTGGACCTAAATAAATGAAACCCCGAAACATAAAATTAAATATTAGACAACATGCATCACCTTAAACCACATCAATCTAATAACCACCAAAGGAAATTGCTTAAAATGCAATGAAGTTGCTTTCTAAAGGCAAAATCATAATTTGATTACTAAAAATGAACAAATGACTGATGTGAAACACCAATTCTAACAACGATACTAATTTGATTTTGTATATAAATGTGCATTTTGCAAAAGTAAAGAAATGGAAATGAAGTTAACATACTCTTTCCAGCCAATATAATTTGTGTGATTCACAAAGTTGAGATCTTTAGGCAAGTAAGACAAGATGTGAAGAATATCTGCAAAATCAACAAAAACCCAGAAAAGAAGATCAATCAAAAGACAAAACCCAGAGAATTAAATCCCCCCCCCCCCAAAAAAAAATTTATTATTATTTTTAAAATTACCATCTTGAGTAGCAAGCGGGTAATCGCCGGCATTGAGGGAGATAAACCAATTCCAATCCGAAGCTAAACGTAGCAAAATCGAGGCACCGTGAAGAGTAGAAGAGATTGCCGATGGCCCTCTAGGGTAAGCATAATCTGATTTCCCTACAACATCGACGTTTTGAGCGGCTTTAAAAATGGGTATCGCTTGGATCGTAATGGCTAACCGATCACGCTCGGTCTGCGAAGCAGATAGATCAAGGTGAAGAAGGTAATGGTTTCTCGGGTGATAAGAAGCTAAGAGTAGCCGGAGGATCCGAGCCGAATCACCGGCGGATCCTGATATGAAGTAAGCAATGGAAGGAGGGGTGGGTGCGGAAGGGATCTCGGTTAGGGAAATGGGTTGATTGGGGAAAAGAGCAGGATCGGGTCGGATTATGGTTAAGGGTCGAATTGGGCTAGTGGAAGGGAGGGCGATGATAAAGAGGAAGGAAAAAAAAGAGGTGGCTAAGATTATACAAACGGTAGCTTTGGAGTTGTCTTTTGAAGCGGTGGTTGTCGAACCGGCGTTAGAATTATACGGCGATGCCGGCGGCGTTTGTTGGTGGTTGTTATGCATTGTGGCGGTGGCGGCAGCGGTTTTGAGTTTTGGTAGCTATCTTTTGAAATCTATTTTTGTTGGGTTAATGGAGCGGTCCTTTTTTTTTTTTTTTTACCATAAGTAATAAGACCCTGTTTGGCTGCCTGTCCATCATTCACCATGGTTAAGTATTATTCAAATGCAAGGTGTAAAAATGTAATTTTACAACTTTTTTTTTTCTATTTTTTGGGAATAAGTTATTACAAAAAAAATTGCCCTCCATACCCTCAACAAATTCACATACTTTGACAATTCTTCTAACTAAATTGCAAAACAACCCCAATTTGTTTTAAAAAGTCAAAGCACATGATTGTAGGAGGCAAAGATTTTCACCACACCCAACTTCATATTTTTCGACAAGAATTCGTATATTCTGTAGATTGAATTTCACTTGACTGTCTACAGTTTTATTATGTATGCTTGGGGTAGAAGTTTTGTATAAATGTATTGACATGCTGGTAAGTATTTCGATTTAAATTCTTTTTGTTCTAAGAGATGGAATAGAATAACCCGATTAAAGCATAATGATTATATGCCTATAATGCATTGTATGTCTCATAATAGGTCACTTTTTTCTACCCTTTTAGGAGAGTTGATGACTATTCATAGCTATTACCTTAACACCAAAGAAGAGTTCGACCCAATGCTTTATTTCTATTCTAGGGACGTTCATAGTTCGGTTAAAATCGAATTAATCGACCGAATCGAACTAATTCGGTCAATTGGACAGTGGTCGAATTTAGTTTGGTCGAAGGTTGATTAATAATTTTTTAAAATTTCAGTTATTGGTTAATTCAGTTTGAAATCAAGTATTTAACATAATTAACCAATTAATGTAAATAAATAATATATATTATATATAATTATTAACTTCTTGTTTGGTTGTTAACTTTCAAGATTTATATAGTGTTTCTAATGTCTTATTTTTAATTTTCACTACCATTTAAAGTTTTTAAACTAGTAAAAAACGAACATTAGCAATGTATTTTATATATTTTATACTTATTTTAATCAAAATAGAAAAAAAAATATAAATTTTGAGTAATTAGGTTAACTAACCGAATTAACCAAAATATTTTAGTTCGTTAATGTATTTAAAAAATTTGATTTGATTAACGATTAAATATTTTTACATTTTAAATAATTTAATTTGGGTATTAATCGAACCAACCGTTTACATTGCATAATCAACAGACATGATCCACATGATAACCTTAGGAAATTAGCCTACTTTTAGTTGAGGCCCTATCTTGTATAGCTAACCAAGAAATGAAAGGAATTGAAAGGTCTCCCCATATAAATTTATGTCAAGAGATCTTATCTTTCTTGTGCCTTACATCTCTTAGATTTTACTTGCTTTTGAAGGAACTTATATTTCTCCGATTTACAACAATCAGTTCAACTTCTTTGTTTTTCAGTAGAAAATAACAATATTAAACGATTACAACATTAAGCATAAAACTAAAGAAGTGTAAAAGCATGATTGCGATCAGATATTGGAGATTCTTCAAATAGTTGTAAACTTATGAATCTAGTCGTAACAGTTTTGGTCATGCGATCAACAATTTCATTCTAAGATATTGGGATATGGCAATATAGAAGTTGATGAATTAAACGTAACTCCACCATTCTACTATTGGCAATGACCCCGTTTAAGAGTGTTTAGAGAATTATCTCATCTTTTTAACTAGAAATGTTTTTATGCCAAATACTAACCTTTTTTAATACATACATCTCAATCTTAGGCACCCACAGGGAGCCAACTTTCACTGGAATCTAATTCTCATCATGCATGCCTTGTTCCAAATTAGCATATCTTTTTAGTCCATGTACTTTTTAAATTGGTAAATTGTAGTCCCTATACTTTATGAATTTTAAAATTTTAGTCCTAACCTAAACAGTAGTGATTAAATCTATTTGGTTAGATTCAATTGTTGGTCTTGAACTATACAAACAATTGTAAATTTAGTTCATATTCTCCGATTGAATTTTTCTAAGACCTTATACTTTTCAAAATTTGAAATTCTAATCTTGGCACAAATGACCGTCATTAATCCATAAACTATATTTTTAATTAATAATATTTGAAAATAACAGGTTGACATGACATTACACATAATAATTTTTTTGCCACATCAAATTTTAGAAATAGCAGAGTTTAGCATAATGAATTTAACGGTTATCGTTTAGTAAGGACTGGAATTTAGAAAAATTTAAAAGTGAAAGGACTAAAAATGACCAAATTATAGTATATAGACTAAATCCATAAATTTTTTGAAGTACAGGGACTAATGGCAGAATTTAACTAGAATAATAAATCAAGGTTCATTCCAAGGTATCTGAAAAGTGAAGGCTAAATACGTCATTCGGCATATAAAAGTAACCCAATTTCAGCTTTTCTTAAGGCTTCTAGTTCGTTTGTTTTAGCAGTGGCGGGAACGTATCAGCAAAACTACCCATCGAAATTCAATTGCAAAAATTTAAAAAAAAAAAAAACTAAATTCCTAAAATGTCCTTCTTCATTGATGAATTTCAAGCAGGTAATTTCTCCTTTGTCAATTTTTTTTCTAAATTAATTTCTTTCGCATTTTATTCCTATCTTTTATAGTCTAAATTTGAGAAGAAAAAAAGGAGCCCTAATTAAGGATTTTCCGCTACGATTTATGACATATTGAAATTTTACAGACTTGGAAGCATTGCCCAATATTCTTCAGAAAAAATATGCTTTGATGCGTGATCTTGACAAAAGTTTGCAAGGTATTCCTTTAAACCCTAATTTTAATCTTTTTGGGGGTTTATTTGAAAATGTTCTAAATTCAAGTTGTTAACTATCTAATTTGAACAGATAACTTTGGAGATATTGAATTTAAAGCCAATGAATGAAATGAAGTGAAATCCTATTTCATTTGGTTGTAAAATACTATCTGTTTTGTTGATTGATATGAGCAGAAATTGTTAGGCAAAATGAACAACGATGTGAACAAGAAATAGAGGATATGAAACGAGGCTTGAGGGCTGGCAACATTACGCCTGATACTTCGCTTCTTAGATTCTCCGAAGAAGCACTTGATGAACAAAAGCATAGTGTTAGGATTGCAGATGAAAAGGTTGCCCTGGCAATTCAAGCATATGATTTGGTGCGTTGGCTTTTTCCCTTTGAACTTTGATGTTTGATCCCTGCACTTTGTTATCCGATTCATATGCTATGGCTATCACTGAGACAGGTAATTGCATTTTGCCCCCTCTACTCAGTAAGTTAGTGCCTTAGATCAAATAGCAAACTAGTCCTTTTGTAAAATATTTTATCCATTTTTACTTTTAAAAATGGGTCTCAATATGTCAACATATTGTATATGTGGCACAACACATGTCAGTGTCCGGTTATTTCATCAATAATGTCAGTTTTAACAGTATAATGGATGAAAATTTTAACAAAAATGACCGATTTGCTTTTTGATCTAATGTACGAGGACTACCTTACCCATTTTTTTAGTAGAGGGGGCAAAATGCTAGTTGACTAAACAAAGTCCTTCATGATACTTTTACCTACAATCTTCTGAATGAGTGTGTTTTTGAGGGTAATAGTATCCATGATTCGGTGTTTCCTCTTCCTACCCTGTTTCATGAACTAGTGATCTAAGAGTTGCAAATGCAAAATCATATCAATAAAATGGTGGATGGTTCTCCTATTCATGAAGAAAGTATTTGTTATTATCTTAGGTTGTTCATATATGTTTGGAGTTGTCAAATTTGTGACACCAAGCATATTAAGATTTCAATGCTGGATGGAACTAGGTTCGAGCCTTATTAGTTGTTCCGTGCTTGATGTAATCATGTTTCAGGTGGATTCACATATACAACAACTTGATCACTACTTGAAAAAGTCTGGTGAAGAGCTACGGCGTGGTATGTTGTTAATTTTCTGCTTCCGCCCCTATTTAACGTAGCCTTTGTTACTTTAAGCCTCTCTTCTGTAATGCATATTTAAACCGTACTCTAATTATGTTTTTTTTTTCTCAACAGAAAGAGAGAATACTGCTACTGCATCGCCTACTCAAACTCCCGATGCTACCACTAAATCCGGAAGGTCTGGTGAAAGTGGAAGAGGAGGGCGTAAAAAGTATGCACCTATTATACATTAGCTCATTAGATTTCCTTTTATGTTGTTCAATGGTCATCCATTTTGGATTCATGCTTCAAGGAATGCTCCTTTAATTTCGCCTGTTACTTCCTTCTATTACATCTATATGCAAAATGTTTCACTAGATACATGATATCATCGGAGTTACGTATTTCTGTAGAACACGTCTAGCAACAGCAGCTGCGGCAACAGAAGTGGCAGCATCAGCAGCAAATCCAACCGGTGTGGAATTAGACTTGCCGGTGGATCCTAATGAGCCGACGTACTGTTTGTGCAACCAAGTTAGCTATGGAGAGATGGTAGCATGTGATAACCCCAATGTACGTAACCGAGTCCCTTACATATCTTTCTCCGATACTATTTCCGATTTCACTTCCTAATTTTGATCTGATGAAAACTCTCTCTTTCCCCCTTTTAACAGTGCAAGATAGAGTGGTTCCACTTTGGCTGTGTCGGTCTGAAAGAACAACCGAAAGGGAAATGGTATTGTCCGGATTGTGCGGCCGTGAAAAATCGTCGTAAAGGCAGATAATTTTGAATGTTTATTATCTTTTTTTCCTATGGAGAAGCCTGTGATAGTGTATTGGGGCAGCCTTACTGCAAAATGTAACGTTTGCTTGCATTAGGAACTTGTGTTTGATGATATATATTAGCTACTAGGATGCTTTTCTACCATTTTGTTTAAAAGCTTTTTGCCTGTAAATGAATTACTGTAATTTGTTTAGAGCTTTGATCTGTATTGAAGATTTCTAAGTGTAAGATGTTTTTGGCTAATTAATTTTATTTTGTTTCATATTATATAGATTTTGAGACATTCATATTATATTTATGTTTTTATTTTTATTTTTAATTTTGTCACGTTTTAGTTATTTTTTTCGTAAAGTTTATACGTGTAATTGTATCGTGTTTAATATTATCGTATGTAGGGTTTAAATAAGTTGTTATAAATATTGTTTCAACATCATTTTAAACTTTATTTTATTTAAAATTCTAATATTCAAACCTAACTTGAAGAAAAAGAAAATTTTCTTACTCCCAACCTGCATGGAAATATTAAATAATGTTTTTTACGAAATTAAATAAAACTAGATTTATAACACATCATGATGTAATAAATATATTTATTAAAATTTCATATAAAAATTACTTGATGTTTTGGTTATAATGGTAAAGTTAATTGTTTATTATATATAATTTTGTGAGTATAAATCTCATTATGATTTTATTGATTTGTTATATAAAAAGACAAAAATACTTTTGTAAAAATATAACTTAATTTATATGTAAAAGAATATTTTAGTAATGGTATTCGATTGGCCCGTAACATCATCTCAGTATAACGAGAAATTATTTAATTGACCTTTCTCACCACATCATACATGGTCTTTTTTCAATTATCTAATGACATTTCAACAAATTTTTTATTTTATTGACACATAATTTTTGTAATTCTTTTATCCTGAATATCGAACTTGAACCATGAATCCAAAACTTAGAACCTTGAACCGTGAATCTTAAACCTTAAATCTTGAGGTTTTGGGTTTTGGGATTTTGGTTCAAAGTTTGGGTTTTAGATTTAAAGGTTCAAGGTTTAGGGTTTAATGTTCGAATTTATGTTTTAGACTTGTGGTTTAAGATTTTGGGTTTGAGATTTTGGATAAAAAAATTATTAAAATTATATATAAATGACATGAAAAAATTGTTGAAATGTCATTAAATAATTAGAAATGAACTATAAATGGTATGACGGGAAGGTTCATAAAATAATTTCTCGAGTAAAATACTTAAAAATGTGTAAAAGTAAGTACATATTCATATTATAAAATAGTGTAAAAATAATAATTATCTAAATAAAATATATAAAATTGGATAAAAATTAAAAAAAAGAGATTTTTATAAATTTTGTTAAGAGATTAGATAAAAGCTGAATCTCAACCCAAATTCCATGGAAAGATAAAGAATTTCATCTTATAATATCTAAATAAATATCGAAATAAATGGAGAATTTAGTACTGCGACACGTGTCATCGTCTATGAATAGCGTCGGCGTCGGCATCGATGCTCAGTCTATGGGAAATCGGGGGTTTGTTCACCCATCACTGTTTTGGGTCCACACTCCACACGCCTGCCATTACCCATTTCCCATTGCCTTTCCCATTTTGTTGACTTTTGTACTTTACATAAAAGAAAGAGTCCAAAAATAGGAACACTCATAATTCTATATTTGGTATATATTTTGTATTATTTTGAGAAAAGACGAAAACACCATCGCTTTATAATATAAATTACATTATTTTAAACGTATTTTTATCATTTTATATTATTTATATAGTAAATATACACATGTAATAAAATGGAAGTCCTCCATTTTATTTTCTCAAAGAAGTTGCCTAACATCAAACATTGGGAAAATTAATAATTTCGGGATTATATTTATTCTTAAAACAAGATTTAGTTATGTAATCAACCATTTTATTTACTTCACGAAACACATGTTGAAATTTGACAGTCTAACTGCGTCTGCATTCCTCCTTTATTCTTCAAATTAAGATTATTGATGATGACCTTTAGCATATCCACTACACTTAAATTTAATTATCACTTTAATATATCCCTTTCTCCAAGCTATTTCAGGAAGAATATTTTTTTTATATTTTAAATCTCGATTAAATTTAGAATTAAATCAAATCAGATTTAAAAACAAAATCATGACATTTATAAAAAAAATTCCAATAAAATTGTGTATGATGAGTTATGATGCATAATATAAACAAAAACTACCATCACATCTTGGGAAGTGAATTGGTGCCCCATATTTATCTCTATGCTCTGAAATCTATGACCCCTTCCAAGCATCGAAGAAATAAACTCTATCTTCATGCAAATTAAACCATGCATATACAATATTTAAATTATATTTAACACTCTTAAAAAATTATAATTCAAACCCGATCCTTTTAAAAAAATTTCTAACTTTGTTTCTGTTCGTTGATACTTTGTTTAGAGTTTGAACCATGATAATCAGTATCAATCGTATTAGTTGATACGTACTATTTCAATCTTAAAATGATATAAAATATTCTATGTTTCGTTTCGATCAAAATTTCATGTATTTCTGTCATTTCGGTGTGTTTTGACCCATTGTGGTGTCAAGGGTGAAACTAGAACATTTTTTTAGGTGATAGAAATTAAATTGTAATTTTTGCTATAGTACAAATTTTATCATTTTTAAGGGGGATAAAGTACAAATTTACCTTTACTATCCTATTTGGTGTGTTTCAATTTGTACCTGTACATATTGGCTTGTAGTTGTTAGTGCAAAATTTTAATATTTTAAACCCATTTTAAAATTTTAATCTTACTCATTTTCATTTTTCTATAATTACATTTAAAATTAAAATTATTAAATTAAATTATTGAACTTAATTAATAGTTTTAAAACTTATATTTACATATAAATATATTTATATAGATGCAATTAAGATATATTTGCATGTATATATAATATATAATTTATTAAGGAACTAAAATTATCGATAAATATACATGTGAAAAATATTTAAATGTATATATAATTTATAAAAAAACTAAAATTTAAATTATATAAATACACATGTATATGAAAAATATTTAAAAACATCAATAAATATAAAATACTACACATATACCCATCAATACGATATTAGCTACCTTAATTATTTTTAACAATTTTTATAGATTCTAGTCATAACTATTCTTTTTGACACAATACCTATAACTACTCATAGCCCCTTCCTAACCTATAAATAGGAGGATAATGCGCTTCAGCATATTCGAACCCAATTTACTTGTATTGATAAAAATACTTATACCAATCGAGCTTAGAATTTAAACTGAAATTACATACCTCATTCCAATATAAGGTTTGTATGGTTGTTTGGGTATTTTAAAAAATAAGAAGAGGAGAAGAAAAAAACAAGGATATTTGTCATTACTATCCTATTAATGGACATTGAAGATCATATGTCAGCTCTGTAATCAAAGCTGCATGCAGAGAATGGAAACCATAAGAGAAGTTTGATGCAATAACTCAATTTCAATTAAACCCCAACTACCAACTAACACCTATTTAATTAAGTTGGTCAAATTATTATTTGGTTCCTTTTCTATGTTTCATTTCAAAGATTTAGTCCCTATAGTTTAGCATAATTTAATGATTTTGCTTTTATAATGTCATTAATATTAATTATTCCAATGTTAATGCAGATTTTTCTGAAAAACACCAATTTTGGTTAAATTATGTCAATGTGGTCGGAATTGGTGTTTTTAAAAAAAATTCATGTTTGTATTTTGGTTAAAGTAGTTAATGATGTTCATTTTTTGGATTAACTAATTATATTATTAAAGTAGTTGAATTATATCAAATTATTGAGTGCAATAATAAGGCGCATTGCACTCATAAGGGGAACACTGGGTTCAAACCTTGGAGACAAAGGCCTTTTCCCCTCAAATTTTTTGAAAATTTTAATTATACTTTTATAATTTTTTGAAAATTTTAATTAGGCTCCCTAAAACATTTTAAAATTATTATTAAACCTTTGAAAATATTTAAAAAATTCAGTTAGACTTTACAAAACTTTTTTGAAAATTCTCACTAAAACCCTCGAAATTTTTAAAAAATCTAGTTAGGCCCCCAAACTTAATGCCAAGATTCACCACTACTTGAAGAAAATATTGTTAGGAGGGGTAGGCACGAACCCCGAAAGTAATAAACTCTATGGACTGTAATACAGATATAGAGGATACCTTAGTTATAAAAAAAAATGGTAATGGCTTAAATCCAAATTTCAACATATTAGAAGGACCAAAACCACAATTTCACCTATTAAGCTCTATCGTTCCAACTCTCCATCTATATAAACCCCCCAAGCCTTTCGCTATTGAAACTCATCACCTTTCAAAACACTTCTCCAGTGACCAAAAAAGCTTCATTGTCTCTTCTATCGAAAACCCCATGGCTGCTCTTAAGCTAGTTTGTGCTCTAGTGTTGTGCATGTTGGTGGTTGAGCCCATTGCCACAACCGCCATAACATGCGGCGATGTGACAAGCAAAGTGGCCGGTTGCTTATCATACTTGCAGAACGGAGGGAACGTGCCGAAGGCTTGCTGCGACGGGATCCGGTCCCTGAACAACATGGCTCGAACCACCCCTGACCGCCAAACCGTGTGTGGGTGCTTGCAAGCTGCCGCTAAGGCTGTCAAAATTAAAGGCAACTTGGCTGAGACCCTCCCAGCCAAATGCAGTGTCAACATCCCTTACAAGATCAGCACTTCCACTAACTGCAAAAAGTACTAAACTTACATCCCTTTCCTTTTACCTTTTATTTATTGGTTTATTTACAGTTTTAATCCCTCTAATATACTATCAGTGCTAATATTATCCTTTTTTGTTTTTGAAATATGTTACAGTGTGAAGTGAGATGGATGAAGAGAGGGTTTTGCAGCAGCTTGCAGGAGATAAAATATGTGATTAAAAAGAAGAAGAAGAAGAAGAAGAATGAATAAGGATTTTGGGATGGAATTTTCAAAATCCAAAATTAGTCTCCACTTTAGTGTAGTGAGGCTTTGTTTATTTTGTTTTATGTTTTGGTCCCTGCATGTTGGCTCTAATTTTATATCCTCTATGTATTGGCTATTTTAATGTTTTAATGAATTAAAGTTTATGCTTTATCAATCAGATTAATATGTTTTAATATTGACCCCTATTAAATTTAATGTAGATTGATAAAAGGGAAGTCAAAGAATTTATGGAAATTTATTTAAACTTCAAATAATTCCAACAGATAGAATCCAAAAGTCTCCGATTTGTTTAAAATGGAGTGGATTTTTGTCTGAAAAGTAGATACGGCGTGGGGTGAGTTAGATTTTTTCTTTTGGATAGTGAGTATCACCCGATCCACTCAACTATATGAAATTATCATTTAACTTTTTTAATGCATTTATCTCGCCAAATTTGAGCATTTTGATACATATAAGTATTTTTGTTGGAACGTTGATACATAACTAATGGAATGTCTACAGCATCTCTATTGCCCGATAAAATAATATTGTCAGTATCGATAGAAATGATCTTTCCCTCTGTAGCAGGAACTCTTGAATCTAGAGCCACTTGGTGTTCCAACCCAGTTCCAATAATGCACTTCTCGAAATGAGAAAGCGGAATTGCTTGACGTTGCATATTAGAACTCGTTAAAGCTCGATTCGCGTCATTATGCTCGATAAAAGGAATGAGGTATTTATAAACTATTACAAGGGTAAAAAAGTATTAATGTAATATAGAAAAAACACTATATATTTTATATTTAAATATTTTTTGAAGAATTATGTTTGCATTTTTTATTTTAAAAAGATTGAAAATAGTAAAAATAAATACTAAAAATTAAATTAAAGTGAAACGAGGGGGGTGGGGATGGATGTGTTCGACATTCATGGAGGTAGTAGTGATTTTCAATATTATACATTCATAGTGGAGCAAAACATTCCAACTGTGGGCCGATGGTGGATTTAGCAATATTCGCCCCCGCCTTGCTCACCATTTCCATCCCGACTTGAGAATGCTACTATTTTAATGGGGAAAAAAAAAACCTTCTAAACATTAGAGGCATTTCTTAAAAAAAAGCATCGCCATATTTTTTGACGAGGGTTTTTGCAGTGTATTTGGCTTCGCCTCTATATATTGAAAAAACATCATTAGCATTCAATAAATTAAATACATTAAAATTTATCGTTAATGTATCCCTAATTATAGGGTAAACTACCTCACTAATCAATCTAAAATTAGATTATTCTTATTTTGATCACTCCAAATATTTTTGGTTAATTTGATTACTTTTGTTAAAGAAATTGATCAAATTGGTGGCTCAACTGTTGAATTAAGTTTTTATTTTATTTTTTTAAATTTTTCTATTTTTTTCCATTATTCTCTCTCTTCTCTCTCTTTTTTATTTTCTTCCTTTTAACCAAGGAACCCTAGCCATCACCACCCTTAAAGATGTTGTCGCTGCTTCTGTCGAACCATTGCCAGCAAGCTCAAAGTAAAAGGACATTTAAAAATCAAGTCATGTTAATGGCAGAATTAGGAGATCAAAGCACAAAAATTCTAAAGTTTTGGAAGTAACCTCACAAGTTTTTAGGGTTTTTTAGAGATCTGATCCTATAGATTTGAAGTAGATGCTTTGGACTTTACTTTGGTGGTTTTGACTCAACATGTTGACTTTGGACAATTACAGTAGCGACAGCGAGAAGTGATGGCTATGGGTAAGGAGAAGAAAGGAGAAGGAAAATAAGGAGAAAGAAGCGTTCCTCGTCATCATTCATTTACATGACAACGCTCATCAACGATGGTTGAACGAAGGAAGTGGCAACATTTTTAAGAGAAACGATGGCTAGGGTTTTTAAGTTAGGAGGGAGAAGATGAAAAAAAAAATAAGAAAGAAAGAAAGAAAAATTAAATAAAAAGAAATAAAAAAAGGGAAAACCATTCCATTAAATTTAACAATGGAGTGACTAATTTGACCAATTTGGTGACTAAAAAAATTAGGTGAGTAAAATAAGAACGACTTAATTTTAGAATGCTTAACAGGATAATTTACCCATAATTATTCTAAATTCTAAATATTTTATTATATTTATCTTTTATGTATTACTAAAACTTAAAAAGAAACATTTTAATATTCAATAATCATATTAGATTTCAATTAAATTTAAAATCAAACTGAATCGGACTCCTAATAGAAAGTAAGCTCTTTAAGATTTATTGGGTGAGTAAAAAGGAAACTTAAAAAAATAAAAGAAAAAATTGCTCAAAATAAAAAAATATGAAGATTGATTGTATAAATTAACTTAAAATTTTTGTTTGAAATAATGATTTAAGGTGCCACGTCAGTTTACCGTTACACCATTAACGACAATTAACGGTTCAATGACAAAATGTTACAATACGATAACACAACTGACTAAAACATAATATTTTAAACATAAATAACTAAAATATAATATAAAATAAATAAAAATAATTATTTTAATAGTTTACTCTTTATTTTTATTTCAAAATCCCTACATCCACCCAATAAATCTATCCATCAAAGATTGGTTCAGCCACCAAGTTTGAATTTATTGTTGACTTTATTCGACAGGAGCTATCAATGAACCCAATTTTCAATTATATTCTTTCCCCTTTCAAGTTATTGGTCCAAGCTTTAAAAAAAAAAAAAACTGCATAGATCTCAGTGTTCGAACCTCAAACATGGGTGAAGTAAAGCTGGTTGGCACATGGGTAAGCCCTTACACTTACAGAGTCAAATGGGCATTGAAATTGAAAGGCATAGCCTTCGACTATATAGAAGAAGATCTCTGCAACAAGAGTGCTTTGCTTCTTCAATATAATCCAATTCACAAGAAGGTACCAGTTTTCATTCATGGTGGGAAACCCATTTGCGAGTCAATTGTTATTATTGAATACATTGAAGAGATATGGCCGCATAATCCTTTGCTGCCAACTGATCCTTATGAGAGAGCCATGCTTCGGTTTTGGATAAAGTATGCTGAAGATAAGGTACGTATTTTTTTTTTAATTGTTTTTGTAAATTTTTCATTAGGAATAGATGCAGTTACGTCGTTCCGCAATGGTTCGGTTTCAATAACATAACAAAATTAATATGGGCCGGTCGGACTTAAATTTTAGTTTTTTTTATCCGAATTAGGTTTAGGTAAAATTTTAAGCTAGCCCCAAATCTATTAAACGGGCCTAAAATTTATCTAATTCAAAATTTTAAATTATTGATGAATTGATTTATAAGTCATTTTTTTTCCAAAAGGGTTTTCTTTTTTCACATTGAATTAGCAAGGCGAAGCCTTTTTTCTAACTTGGAAAATGTTTTCCCTTTCCTTGGGGATCTTTACAGGGTCCATCAATGTGGATGGTTGGTGAAGGGCAACACAAAGCAGAACAAGATAGCTTGGAGATGCTGAAAATTATAGAAGAAAAAGCACTGGGAGACCAGAAATTCTTTGGAGGGGACAACATTAACATGTTGGATATAGTGTTGGGACTTGGTCATTGGTTGGAAGGGGAGAAACTGCTTGAAGCTCATAAGCTCCATCGTTTGCATGTATGGCTCAAAAATTTCAAGCAAGTTCCTGTCATCAAAGAAGATCTCCCTGACCTTGATGCCATGCTTGCTTACTTAAGGTGTCAAAGGGAAATGTCACCAGCAACTCATTAATGATTCCAAGGAGAATTCAAAACCAAAAGAGCCCATTGAATAATAGTAAGCTTGTGTATTATCTGTTCTTTTTGATACAATACTTAAAATTATTCATAGTCTTTTCTTAACCCTTAAATAAGAGGATAATACGCTTCAGCGCATTTAAATTTATGTCCTCTTATACTGGTAAAAATACCAATGCCAATCGAGGTAAGACTCAATCGGCAAAAAAAATAAGAAATTAAATTGCTTTAGTTTTTGAAAGGATGTTATTCGAAGAGGTAGCATCAAATCCTAAAAGGATTAGGTTCCTTCTTGTTTCAAGAAATAAAGAACATTTTCATTTTCATATTTGTTTTTAGAAAATGAAAAAAAATTAAAGAAATGTGATTGGTTGAAATTTTAAATATGATTTTTGAAAAATGAAAATATAAAAATTTTAAAGATACTGAAAGACAATTTCTATCAACACAACAAAGACTTTAGCATCATCATCAATAGAACATTATAACATGTTGGCAATTGGTTTTGTCACAATTCAAGCACGACATATTTGGAGTGGTTGCAAGCACTTAATACGATAAGAAAATCAACCCCGGATGGTCCAAAGCAGCGAGAAAAAATTGACAAAAGAATCGAGCATTCACCAAACTAGAGAGGACGACAACAAAATTATCCCTAAAATCACTTGTAAAACTAAGATTATATGCATAAGCAAGACTAAAAAACGTGTTACAAGAGTAGAAAAAAAATTCTAAAACTGAAGACTTATAAAACTCGTGACAACATGGGCCAAATCAACTCGTGAAATCATTTATTATTATGAAATACTCCTAAACATAGTAATAAGTTGACGAAGAGGCACTGGTGGCCGATGAATTTTTAGCAAATGACAGACACCGTCATCTGTCCATCACAACTTGTGAAAACAATAAAGATACATCTAAAATAGATCTGCAAACTGAAAAGAGAGAAGTCATGTGTAATGAATGAGAATAAGAAAGAAAGGATTGATGGCCGGAGACTGACACCACCGTTGAGTAAAACAAATTTTAAAATTTTTTTTCATAAATAAATATTAATAAGTTGTTGGAATCAAAGAAATGCTTCCACATGATCACAAATGTTTGCTTAGGTAAAACATCAAAGATAAACTATTTTAAACATACTAGATAGAGATTAGGTTCTATTTAAATTAGATAATTTTAAATACCATAAAAAATAATATATTATATTTACGTAATCATGATTACAATAATATATTTTTATATATATCGTTTTAATAATTTTAAGTGTAATAGTAGGTTATATTGTATTTTTAGGAAGAATATTCGGGTTAAAATTTTAAAAATGATGTTGTTAGAAAAAATAACCATAAACGGGAGAAATGATACCTTCTTCCATAAACAATGTTCATAAATTGTAAATTAAATATATATGATACATTAACTATACAAGAAAAGACATATATAATAATTCATATATATATTTCTATTTGAAATTAGGCGGTAAATATACAAAATTCAAAACGCAACATAAAATATGTAGATATATTTTAATGTTGTCACAATCGATTAACTTATTGAATAAAACTAATAATCGAATTGATTGATTGGATTGGAAATAAGTTAAGATATCTATTTGAAGAAAAGTATTAAATCGATTAAATTAGTTAAAAAATTAGTTAAATTTACGGTTGAACTGAATTTTGTAAATATTTTAATGAAGTTATTATTATTTCTTTTATCGAACTAATCGAATTTGTAGATCAATGAGTTAATAACCTGACTGATACGAATACTAATCCGATTCTCAAAATATTTATTCAAATTACAAAAACCAAGTAATAAAGTTGCATCATGCATGACATTACCTTATATTATTATATACAAATATTTTTATGTACTCTCCTTAATTCCTTTTATTAACACTTCATCTTTACCGTACTCAAAGCTTTGACTACTAATCCTACTATAAAGTTATACTCTCCGCTCTCAGAATCTACCAGAAAATCGACTAATCTCCCAACCATAGCGGTCGTGAAACTGTTCGGAACTTGGCTTAGTCCGTACGTTTACAGAGTAATTTGGGCTCTGAAACTCAAAGGCATACCTTACGAATACATCGAAGAAGATCTCTCCAACAAGAGTCCTTTGCTTCTTCAATATAATCCAGTTCATAAGAAGATCCCAGTACTCCTTCACGACGGCAAACCGATCTGTGAATCCACCGTCATCCTTCGATATATCGATGAGATTTGGCCGCAAAATCCCTTGCTGCCTGCTGATCCCTATGACAGAGCCGTTGCTCTGTTTTGGATCAAATTTGCCGATGACAAGGTAAAATCCTCTACTTCTTTTTTTGGCTTAAATACAAAGTTAACCCTCAAACTATATCGTATTTATCACTTAGGTGCCTAATAGTTTTTTTTTGATAAAAATGATATTTAAACGGTTAATTTTATCCTATTTTACCAAAACAATATAGCACCATGTTTTATTGGCATCGTACACTTTTTAGATAAAATGTAACGAAAATAATAGTTTAAGCATATTTCTGACCAAAAAATTTATGTACTTAAATTGAGAAAATTGACATAGTTTAGACACTAATTTTGCAGTTAAACCTTTTTCTATTTATTTGATGCATATGAAGAATTTCCCATTTATTGATTTTTATATTTATATTTATTTATTTATATCAATAGTGAATATTATTTATTAAGTGTTGTATTGAGTTGATAAGGGTGGCACTAGATGTGCTCTTGGGTTAGGTCGGGTTCGAATTTAGTATAAACGTGATATTAACATATATTATGCTTGTCTAAATCAAAATATGAGCTTAAAATTTTGCCCAAACTCACCTATGTTTGCAATAAACTAATCTAAACCAATTTTAGGCTCACCCATATTAATTTTAATTTTTTTAAAAATTATATTTATTTTATTTTATTTTAATATTAATAATTTTTTTATATTTTTATTTATTGAAATTTTTTATATAGTGATTTTAATATTATTTTAATGTTTACATTAGAATAGTATTATATATTTAGTATAGGTTTATTTTTTAAAGTGTTCTAAATTATATAATATATAAAAATAACATAATATAAAGTATTATAAACTTAAAACGGGTTCGGATCGGGTCTTTGAATGTTCAAGCTCGAGCCCAACTCATATTTTAAACCGGTTTAATTTTTTTCGAACCTAATATTTTTGTCCGAACCCTCTCAAATTTCAAGTGGGACTTCGAGCTTGAGCGAATAGCCTAACCCATGAACAGGTCTAGGTGGCACCAATTAAATTAGAAAAATTACGGAGATGTTTTTTTATAATTAAAATAATTTATTTTATTTGAGGGTAATTTAGTCTTTCTATTTTAAAAATTAATAAAAAATGCATATGGGGGAATTGAAAATGAGTCAACTAGGTTAGAAAAACTTTTAATTTATCACTCGATTAAAGTACTATTTTAATATTTTTATATATTTTAATTTTTATTATGCATGCTTTATTACCCCAACCAATTATATATAGAGAGGATTTCTAGTACATATATTAATGTATTTGATCGAACGGGTGTTTTAACTTAACTCGACATGACTCAAGATTGATTACAATATCATGATAAACAATTTTAATCTATTTTTTAAATTTTAATATCTTACATATTTTACGTGTTATTATTAATATTTGTATCAACTTATACATTTTATTATATATTGTATGTTATTTTAAATACACATCTGTATTCTAAATTTGTTGTTTCCACATGCATAAGTGTGTGATAGGATTTCTAGTATTAATAAAGCACTGATTAAGTTGGTGTCACAAGTCAACTGAGCACCAACTCGGTTAGAAAATTACGGGAAGGCTTTAATGTAATTAAAATAAGTAATATTATTCGAGGGTATTTTAATATTTTCATTAAAAAAATCAACATGGTAGGTATCAAACCCATGCCAATTGCATTCTTAAAGTTTTAAATTACCATTCAACTAAAGTTTTATTTTAATATTTTTATACATTTTATTTTATTATGCACGATTTATTATCTCCACCAGTTATATATAATTAATAATAATAATACCCTTAATTGAGTTGATGTCACAAGTTAACTCGACATTGACTCAAGATCGAGGACAACAAAATGATAGACAATTTTATTATAATCTAGTAATAAATAGTTAATGATAGTTGAAAAGTTAAAATACACTCTTAAGTCCCATATTCTTCATATATTTAGAATTTAGTCATCTACTTTTATTTCCAAGAATTTAATTTCTCTACTTTTTATATATCAAAATTTATATTTAATTGTTAACACAGTTAATTTTTTTGTTAAATTTGTTGGTGCGATATTTTAAATAAAAAAGTTACTCATTTAATAGTCATATAACAAAAAAATAGAGTTATGAACTCGAGTTTAACATAAAGAGTTAATTGTGTTTACGGTTATATTTACATTTTTAAATGGGTTAAATCATAATTTGAGGCATGAACTTGACAATAATTCTCACATTGGGGTTTCAACTTTTTTTTTTGTCCAAATTAATTTATAAACTTGGCAATTGTTCACATGTTAAGGCTTGAACTAGGTAATTGTTCCTACATTGGGGTATGGACTTTTTTTTGTTCAAGTTAATCCTTAAATTTGGTAATTGTTCTCATGTTAGTGCTTGAACTAGGCTTGAGCATTAGGGTTTTAAGAAAATATTAAGGATTAAGGTGTTGTTTGATAAATTGGAAAATTAAGTGTTGAAAAATAAGGGTTATTATTGAAAATTGAAGTGCGGAATTTAAGTTATAAAATTTGTTTGATACATTAATTAAAATTAATTATGGAATAAAATTATATTTTTTGATAAATATAGATTTTGAATTATATAAAATTATAGTTTACATGTTATAATTAATTTTAAACATTTTACTTTATTCTAAACCAAAATCAAGTTTTTTAAACATTAAGTTTTTATAGGATAACAAAATATTAAAATAAATAAAATAAAATTGAGTTCATTGAAAATATTTTCCATGAAGTTATAATTAGGTTTTCTTTACTCATCATTTTCCACACTTTTTTATAGAAAATTCTATTGGAGTATCAAACTTGTGTAAAATATTAATCATTGAAAATATTATCAAACAATGTTTAACTTGGACAAAAAAAATCCAAGCTTTAATGTTGGAATAATTGTCAAGTTCAGGGATTAACTTAAATAAAAATAATTCAGGCCATATCGTGAGAACAGTCACCAAGTTCAAGAACTAATTTGAACAAAAAAAGAGTTTAGGTGCCAATGTGGGAGTAGTTACTAAGTTTTAGCCCCGTAAAGTGATTTAACCCTTTTTTAACTTTAACGGTAGTGGGATTAAATTTATTGAAATAAAAAATAGGACTACATTGCAAACATACAAAGCATACAAGGACTTATAACATATTTTAACCTAGTTGATATTAAGATTTTAGCACTTTTTAGTTTGGATTTTTTTATGGTAAATAACTTTTGATGGCTGATACTAGAATCTCTGCTTAAAATAGAGTCCTTTACTCTCAAAGCTTTATCGAACCGAAGGTGAAGAACAACAAGCGATAGTGAAGGAGTGGTTGGAAATGCTGGAAGCAATGGAAGAACATGCGCTGATCGGAGGGAAAAAATTCTTTGGCGGAGACGAGATAAACATGGTGGACATTGCATTTTGCATGGTTGCTCACTGGCTCGGGCTTATCGAAGACTTTGCAGGGCTTAAAATCTTTGAGCCACACAAGTTCCCTCGAGTGAGCTCGTGGATCCAAAATTTCAAATCAGTCCCTGTAATCAAAGACAACTTGTCTGATACTGATAAGATGTTAGCTTTGTTGAACCGTCGTAGGGAGATGTTGTTGACATCAAAATCAAATTAGGGTTTGGAACATTGATTGTATTTTCTCCCATGGAAGTGTTAAATAATAGTTAAACAAAGTTCAAAACCCTTATCTAAGTGATGTCGGATAAAATAATAATGTCTCTTTTGGTTATTAGTGTAAGAACACAAGGAAAATACTTATTTATTACATATGTTTTACAATAGTTAGACATAAAATAAAGAATAGTTCAAATTGATAATCCGGAGGTGGTCAAAGCCCTACAAGAGCGTGGGGTGACGACTCAGGAGTTACAATGCTTAGGAGAGTTAAACGAATTTTAGAATCTGAAGGGCAGTGGTGGATAAGGTATGTTCCTAGAGAAGCTAATTCAGTGGCCGATTGCTTGGCAAAGATGAGTCTAGAATGGAAGATAAGTTTACAGATTTACGAGAACCCTCCTGATGCAGTCTTAGCGATGTTGCAACGTGATCAAAGTAGCCAAGCTTTTCTTCAAGGAAATTTGATGTAATTTTTTTATCACAAAAAAAAATAACTATTGTAAAAATATGATCACTTCAAAATAAACGACCTTAGTTAAGAATAAGTCACGAGAATGACTAAATACTATCAATTCAATTAGTTATGAAAACGAAATCAAATTACCAAATCAAACATTTTAAATTAGTATGAGCTCCCCAAGAGCTTCATCGAAAACCTGAACACATTCATTCTTGTCTAAAGCTATTTTAGCTAGGAAATGTGCATATTTATTCTCTTCCTTAGGAACATGTCTTAACCTCCATTATTCAATATGCTTTAAAATTTGAAGACTTTGATATTATCAATTACCCGTGTTTAGACTATCAGTGAATATCGTTATTTTATCAAGTTCTCGCTTGTGATAAAGAAGCAGACCATCTAAAGTCTCCCACATATGTATTTTAAATTTATGATTTTCATACGCATAAGATATAATTACTATTAGTGTATAAATATATTCACAATGACTCAAAAATTTCTAGCAAGTTCTTGGAATCAAACATGATGACATGTTTGCTTACGTAAAACATCGAACATACTAGATAGAGTTTAGGTTATATTTAAATTAGATAATTTTAAATACCTAAAAGATATAATATATTATATTCACTAATCATGATATACAACAATGTTTATATATACATATTTATCATTTTGTATTTAAAATTTATCTTATCTAATCATAAGTTATATTGTACTTTTGAGAAGAGATTTGAGTTAAAATTTTAAAATGGTATTATTGAAAAGAATAATCACAAATCATCTTTACAAATGGCAAAACAAATATGGATAAACTATAAAAATAGTTATTTTCGTTTGTCCCAGATTACATTTTGGTTGATTATGTTTAAAATGTTACGTTTTAGTCACTTATGTTATTGTTTTGTTACATAGTAGTTACTCTGCCGTTAAGCTCAGTTACTTCCCTAACAACAATCCTATGTGGCAATCCGAATGGGTTCTAAATGCCAATTTGGATATCTAACTGGGATAAGAATAGTTTTTCGGTCAAAATGGAAAATAAAACTAAAAGAAAAAAGAGACGAACAGTTTTTCTTTTCCAATTCAAGGTGTAATTAATTAAAAACCTATTCTCGTCCCAGTTAGACATCCAAGTCGGCATTTAGAACCCATCCGGATTGCCACATAGGATTGTTGTTAGGGAGGTAACGGAGGTTAATATGACAGAGCCGTTGCTCTGTTTTGGATTAAATTTGCCGATGACAAGGTAAAATCCTCTTCTTTTCTTTTTTTGGCTTAAATGCAAAATTAACCCTCAAACTATATCGTATTTACCACTTAGGTGTCTAAGAGTTTTTTTTTTTTTTTTTTTTGCAAAAATGATATTTAAACGGTTAATTTTATTGGCATCGTACACTTTTTAGATAAAATATAACTAATTCAATAGTGTAAGCATAATTTTTACCAAAAATTTAGGTAGTAAAATGAGAAAATTGACATAGTTTAGATACTAATTTTGGAATTAAACCTTTTTATTTATTTATTGATGCAATGGTGATTTTCCCATTTATTAATTTTTATTTATATTTATTTATCTATATCAATAGTCAATTTTTTGAATAAATAGTCAATATTATTTTTGAAGTGTTCTATTGACTTGATAAGCGTTGTACCAACTAAATTAGAAAAATACGAAACTAATTTTTATAATTAAAATAATTTATATATTTGAGGGTAATTTAATTTTTCTATTTAAAAAATTAATAAAAATACATATTATGGGAATTGAAAACGGTCAATTGAGTTAGAAAAACTTTTAATTTATCACTCAATTATAGTATTATTTTAATATTTTTGAACATTTCAATTTGTATTATGCACATTTTTTACCCCAATCAATTATATATATATATATATATATGTATATTTGATCTGAACTGGTGTCTCAACTTAATTCGACACCGACTCAAGATTGATGTCAACACCATCATAAACAATTTTAATCTATTTTTTTCATTTTAATATCTTACATATTTTAAGTGTTACTATTATTAATTAGTGTCAATCTATACATTTTATTATTTATTGTATGTTATTTTTAAACACACATTTGTGTACTAAATTTGTGGTTTCCACACGCATACGCATGTGATAGGATTTCCAATATTAATAAAGCATTGACTAAGTTGGTGTCACAAGTCAACCGGGCACCAACTTGGCTAGGGAATTACGAGAAGGCCTTTTCGTAATTAAAATAAGTAATATTATTCAAGGTTATTTTAGTCTTGTCACTTTAAAAAATGGTAGGAATTAAACCCATGCCAATTGTATCATTAAAGTTTTTAATTTACCATTCAACTAAAGTTTTATTTTGATATTTTTATACATTTTTATTTTATTATGCACGCTTTATTACTCCCGCCAGTTGTATATATAGTTAATATTAATAAAGCTTTTAACTGAGTTGATATCACAAGTTAACTCGACACTGACTCAAGATTGAGGACAAAAAAACGATAAACAACTTTAGTTTATTTTTTTCATTTTAACACCATATATATTTCATATGTTGTTTTTAATTAGTTTCAAATCATATGTTTCAATATTTATTGTACGTTATTTTTAAACATACATTTGCGTTCGAAATTTGTAGTTTTCACATGCATACGTGTGTGATATAATTTCTAGTTATTTATTAAGCTTTTTACTGAGTCGGTGTCACCCACCAATCATATCCCAATTTAGGAAATTACTAAAAAAATATTTAATTTGCTAAAAAATATTTAATTTGCTAAGTAACTTATAAGATTATATAGATATTTTTGTCTTTTATATTTTTAAACATTAAGTTTTTATAGGATAACATAATATTAAAATAAATAAAATAAAATTAAGTTAATTGAAAATATTCTCCATTAAGTGATAATTAATTTTATTTACTCATCATTTTCACACTTTTTATTGAAAAATTCTATTGGATTATTAAACGTGTGTAAAATATTAATCATTGAAAATGTTAATTTTTAATTGATTAAAATTTTTTAGTGGTTTATCAAACAATGTCTAACTTGGACCAAAAAAAATTCAGACCTCAATGTGAGAATAATAGTTAAGTTTAGGGATTAACTTGAACAAAAAATAGTTTAGGCCATACCGTGAGAACAATCGCTAAATTCAAGGACTAATTTGAACCCAAAAAGTTCAAGCCCCAATGTGGGAGTAGTTGCTAAGTTCCAGACCCATAAAGTGATTTAACCCTTTTTAACTTTAACAGTAGTGGGATTAAATTTCTTGAAATAAAAAATAGGAAGACTAAATTGCAAACATACAGAGAATACAAGGACTTGTAACATATTTTAACCTATTTGAAATTAAGATTCTAGCTCTTTGTAGTTTGAAATTTTGTATTGTACATAAATTTTGATGGCTGATACTAGAATCTCTGTTTAAAACAGAATCCTATAATCGCAAAGCTTTATCGAACCGAAGGTGAAGAACAACAGGCAGTAGTGAAGGAGTGGTTGGAAATGCTGGAAGCCATGGAAGAACATGCACTGATCGGAGGAAAAAAATTCTTCGGCGGAGACGAGATAAACATGGTGGACATTGCATTTTGCATGGTTGCTCACTGGCTCGGGGTTTTCGAAGACGCAGCAGGGCTTAAAGTCTTTGAGCCACACAAATTCCCTCAAGTGAGCTCGTGGATTCAAAATTTCAAATCAGTCCCTATAATCAAAGACAACTTGCCTGATACTGATAAGATAGTTGCTTACTTGAAGAGTCGTAAAGAGATGTTATTGACATCAAAATCGAATTAGGGTTTGGAACATTGATTGCATTTTCTCCCATGGAAGTGTTAAATGTTCCACATAAGGTTGAAGATGTAATCCAATATTTGAGAGGATTTGAACACTTATGTTCTTTATCCAAAGTTTTCAAAATTCGAACCGATCAAGTTATCGATTTGTTGGTCTAATAGTTTCGATTGGTCTGTTTGGTTCGTTTAAATAAATCATCAAGATTAAAAAATAATAAAAATCCAGTTCAATGGGTCCATACTGGTTTGCATCCCTTCCTTCCTATATCAGGTCTATTTGGGCCTTTTCATTTATCAAGTCAATTATATGTGTTGTTTTGTCTTTAAACCAACTCATATAATTTTTAGTCCAATAAATTTTTTTTATGCACAAAATATTATTTATTCTTTTAATTAACTAAACTAACTAAATTATTTTCTCAGCCCAATTCTAATTTCATTAAACTCATGACAACTTTACCGATTAAAATCTATGAACAAATTAATTTAATTAACTTATCCTTATGAAACCACGATGATGTATTAATAAAATTTCACCTCAAAATTCAATTATTTAATAAAATAATAATTTAAAGTCATTAATTAATTTTCGAGCGATTCCTTATTTATAGTAAGATAATTCAAAGTCATTAATTAACTTGTCTATTTATAAGATGTGTCAAAGTATGAAATAATTCTCTAACTAAACTTAATATAACATAAAAACCTATAGGTACATGCCAACCAAAATAGCAAGAATTTCACCAACTCAATGAGTGCAAGATTTTCTGCTAGATGTTGATAACAATGAGTGCACACAATTGAATTTAACCTGCGCACGGAAAGCAAACTGAATGCTGAGTGTCGTAACCATTTTTTTGAAAACGGGAGAATCGACTTAGATTTTGAAAATGAAAACAAATAGAGGAGTTACCACCAATCCTTTTTGATGAGGTGTGATCGGGTCACCTCAAATTAATCATTTTAATAAAAGTTAAGACTTACTAAAATGATAATTTTTGGTCTACGAAAATCAGAAAATGAGTTTGGGAGTCAATTACGCACGAGGAAAGATTAGCACCCTCGATATGCCCAAAAATTGATACCTAGTTGGTTAATTAGTGTCTTAGTGTCGAAAATTGAAAACTTAAAATACTTTGAAATACGATCATTCTTTTTGTAAAAAACATTTGAACGTTAAAGACCTTCTCGTCTCGAAGCAACAAAATGTCATATCCAGTGAGTTAGGACACAACATCTCGAACTTTTGAGAATGAGCTTGCCTTTTACTTAAAAATCCGTGTATTTTAACTACTTTTCAAAAAGATATTCGGTTAGCTAGGGTGAACGAGGAAAATCGAAACCCAGTAAGTTAGGGAACGTTTTCTCGAATTTTCGAACACCGAACATTGTCTTTATTTGCAAAACCTCTTATTTCGAGGTATTAAAATGTCATACCCGGTAAGTTAGGGCACCACACATTGTATCTCCGAAAATAAGCATTCTTAAGATTCGCATTATGATTTAAAAGAATATTCCGTTATTTAGGTTAGATGAGAAAAATCGGAACCCAGTAAGTTAGGGCACGATTATCTCGAATTACCGAATACAGGATATTGCTTTTATGCAAGAATTGTTTTAATAAATTGAGTAAAAAACGTGATTTATAGTAAAACATAAAGCAAATTAGGGTATTAATATGTATAATAACATGATGATAGGTGTGATAGTGTCAAAAACAATAATATGAGCAATTATAAAAGATGAAACAATAACGAGGCTAAGTATCATATAAATGTAAACACATACGTGAGGAAAATGAAATAATCGAATACGCAAGCAAATAAATAAATAAATAAATATAAAAATGGCAAAATAAAATGACAATGATAACGAAAACGATAATAATGATATAAAAGTACATACATATATGTATTAAGGTACATACGTAATAATAGAAGTAATAAGAACTATATAAAAGAAATATATATATACATAATAATAATAGTACAATATTAAAAGATACATATGTAGTATATATAAAAATATATACATAATATAATATTGAAATATTTACATAGTATATACATATTAGAAATAATAATAATGTTAAAAAACAACTATTAATAATATTACATAAATATATATATATATATATATATATATATTAAAAGATATATACATATGTAATGAAACATATACTAATATTAATAACAAATATAATAGGGTATGGATCAATAAATAATAAAATGATGGGGTAAGATGAAATAAATGTACTTAAAGACATGAGGTGTATAGATATAAAAGAAATAATAGAAATGATAATGACGTATAAGTAAAAAAATGAAATAAAATAAAATAATAGTAGTAATGATACTACCACCAATAATAATGATAGTTAAAAAATAATAATACTAGCAATAGTAATTACAACAATGATAATAGTAATAAAATAAGATGATAATAATAATAATATTAATAATAATAAAAGTAAAAAATAAAATAGTAATAATAGTAAAAATAATAATAGCAATAATAAGTATATTAATAACAGTAATAATAACAATGATACAAATAATAATAATATATATATAAATAACAATAGTTAAAAATAATAGAAGTAATAACAATAATGGTATTAGAATAAAATAAATATAAATACAAGTATAATAATAATGGTAATAAAAATAAAAATAATAGTAATAATAATACGTTAAGTTATAATAGTAAAATAATAAAATTATGATAATAAAAATATATTATATAATAATAGTAAAATAATAATAGTAAATATAATAACATTAAACCAATTAATTTAATTCAAATATTGAAAAAAATAAAAAAAGGACTAAATCGAACCTAAAATGAAAGTTCGGGGACAATTTAAAAATAAATGAAGAAGGAAAGGACCATTTTGAATGTGCAAACAAAAAGGAGGGACCCAATCAGGCAATAAACCCTCTCTCTAAAACACGCAACACCACATAGGACCAAAATGAAGACCAAAATAAATTACAGGGTAAAATTAGAAATAATGAAAAATTTAATTTCAAAATAATAAAAAAGTGGAAGGACCTAAACAATAAATACCCCCTTTTGTAGAAACAAGCGGATCCTAGGCTTGGAGCGGGTCAGGTCGCGGGTTAAGGCTCAAAACGACGTCGTTTTGACGTCTGAACCTCAAACCCAAAACTACGTCATTTTAAAAGGGTATAAAAGCTAAGTTTTTTTAAAAATTTTCATTCCTCCTCATTCTTCAAAATAAAACAAAAGGGAGAGCTCCCTTTTCTCTCAGAAAGGAGGCATCGCCCTAGGTTTCCGACCATCGACCACCGCTGCGTCGATCGACCGTTACGCCGGTGTCGGCCATGTATGCAACAAGGGGGAAGGCCAAAAGTCACGTTTTTCGAGCAAAAAAGATAAGTTTTCTTCTTCTCTCCCTTTTTAATATATTTTTATATAGATAAATAGTATTAAAAAGAGAAATATAGGTATATATTTAATTTTGAAAAGAAAGAAAAAATAATAAAAAAGGAAGAAAAGAAATAAAAACAATAAACCTTAGGTTGTTTGGCACTTGTTTTTCTTTTTCTCTTCAACTGCTCGTTGTTTCTTTATTATTTGAATGCTAAAATTGATCTCTTTGTATTCAATCCAATCCCCCCTTACATTGATTTTCGATTTGGCTTTTATAGCCATGTACATGTTTTTTTTTTATTAATTTCTATCCTTTCCGTTTCAATTTTTTTGCAGGTGCAACTTGCTGGAGTTAGGTGGCTGACATGGGCGGTGCTGAGGTGAGCTTGGCTGTGGAGCAGGTGGCTAGGGTTTTAGCTTTTCTGAAACCCTAGTTTGACTTAATGGGCAATTGGGCTTTTTTTATTTAAGGTTTGGGTAGTTGAAATTGGGCCAGGCAATTTTGGGCCTTCTACACTGAGTAATCAACTCAGTGACATTTTTATAACTAATAATATAACAAAACATAAATTATGTAAGGACATAAATAAAAATCAAAAGTTCGTAAGCAGTTTAATATGTTAACTTATATTATTAGAATATGAGCCTTTCATATCACATTTGTAATCATACCAACTGGTTGTCACATATTCATCTTCAAATTCCCGACCTGTAAACTCAAAAATTCAATTAAACATTACAAATAAATCAATAAAAACTGAAAGAACTCACCATTAGCAACACTCAATTTGTACTTCTAAAATAACATGTCATCCCACAAATAAAACTCGATTTACTCCCAGAGTTATACATTTTAACCACGGCATCAAAGTACGATAAACTCCTCTCAATTTACAGCTTTAAGATATCACAATTTCATTATTAAGACTGTTTAAATTATGGTAATTAATCCACTTTAGATCATGTTTTAAGACAACATAAATACTCACATTTTAATCACGATACAACATCATGACATCTTCTAATTGTAGCTTAGGACTTTAATATTTAATCAACTCCAGTAGCAGGACATTATTTTCATAACAATAAGTCATGGTCGGACAGCATGGGGTTTGCATACCACGACAGCTCACTCAACAACTAACAATCATCAAAATTTTTCCCTCAATTTTCATCAAACTTACTAGTAGAGGTTAGCATTCAATCGAGTAAAAAAATTTCAAGTTAGTCGAGTTGATGAATCTTATTTTAGCAACCGAATTCAATTTTTTTTTTCAAATTGAGTCGAATCGAGTTGAGTTAACGAATCATATTATTTATACACAATATTGCGTTTACACAGACCGATCATTTAACTAGTAAACGAAGTACAGACTTTTAGGTTAATTTTGCGTAAAGGAAAAAATGGAAAGTGGGGGGTTTGAGAAGGAAAATAAGGCTGATGGATAAACATTTATCAAAACAACGTACTTTTATTTTTTAACTTAATGGTTTTGATTTTTAACTTTAGAGAAAGTAAATATTTATCAAAATGACGTAATTTTGTATTTTCTTATTTAGATTTTCAGATAACTCGAATTCTGTAATTCATATTCAAGTTCATATTCAAATTAAACCGAAAAATTTAATTTTTTATTCAAATTGATCCGAATAATTTGATTAATTCAAACTTTTAATTTAAAATTTAAATTCTGGAAACAACAGCCATTTTAGACAACCATTTCTTCATATGTCAGACATAATAAATGTTAGACTAAATGGGAAGATTGAATTGTATACAAGAGACTCAATGAGAAATAAGAACTCGAGACAAATTTTATTCACGGATTTATATCCTTTATATAGGCTGAAATTAAAACAACTTTAGCTAAAAAATAGGATAACTCAAAAGCAAAATCACAATCAGATATTAAATCATGATTTTAGCTAACCATTCAACAACTTTACTGAAACAAATTTGAATATTTCATCTGCTGATATGTCCAAAATTTTAGTCCACTGACTGAGTTGGTGGTGAGCTTTGATAATAAATTATAAAAACAACAGTCATTTTGGACAACCATTTCTTCAAATGTCAGACATAATAAATTCTGGAAACAGAATCCATTTTAGGCAATCATTTCTTCATATGTCAGACATGATATATCATGAAAACAACAGTCATTTTGGACAACCATTTCTTCAAATTTCTAACATGTTTTATTTGCTACATAACGAAAATCAACAGCAGCTAATTCACAGTTTATTCATAAAATTCAGACAACTTGAAGTCACCAACTAGTTTACTTCAACCTGGCAATTAAGGAAACTAGTAAGTGTGTAAATTTCAAGGGAAACTTACCGAAATCTTCTCCAAGTTGCTGTCCCAAGCACAAACTTGCTCCTTGCCTTTACCACTTTGAGCGTCTCCCACATGAAGAAACAACTATTTAACATGCCAATTTCAAAAGTTAAAAAAATAAAATAAAATAAAATTCTCAAGGTCCCAAAATTGTTGGGCGTGATTTAATAATGAAATTTACGAGTTTAATTTACGAAAATAAAGTGTCGATATTTCACTTTCCGACACTACGAAAAACCGAATTATTACTAAATTCATCGAGTAAGAAACATGAAAAAAGAAGTAATCTTATTTTATTTTTGTTTATTATATATGTTAGCATACATACACATATAATATATAATAAAATAGAATTTTCGAATAATTTAAGTAGTAGTTAGTTCTAAAACAATCCTAAAATATTTTTCACTTATTACATATCGACAAAGTAGCACGGTTTGATTTTATAGTTAAATGCTCCCTCGACATGATGATCCGTTTGCTAAAACATTAAAGATGAATTACCTTTTTTTGGTGAATTATAAGAGGAGAGCAAAGTCTTAACAGTAGCGCGATTAGAGTGACTCGAACCCAGAGCACATCTGAGACAGTGAACACTCTGATCATCAAATCAGCACACCGGTAAAATAAATATATATGATACATTAATTATAAAAAAAACATATATATTCAATTATATATGGAGTTCAAAATTATATATGGGGTTTTTACTTGTTTTTAAATTAGATTGGATTGTTTGGTTGGACTAGAAACAGGTCGGAATATAGGTTCGAAAAAAGACATCGAACCGATTGAACCGGTTAAAAAATCAATTAAATTGACAGTTGAATTGGATTTCTTAAATATTTTTTTTTATGAATTTATTATTATATCTTTATCAAACTTATCAAATCGACCAACTAAGGACCTAATCAATTCAACCAACCACCAATTTATTTCTAAAAACCAAAAAAAGCAGTTAATAAAGATGCATCACGCATGACATTACCTTACCTTATATTGCATCATGTATGACATTACCTTATATTATTATATAAAATCTTTTATAGTACTTCATCTTTGTATAAAAAAGTCTTAATGACAAATTCTAACTTTTAGGGGCCTACAATTTTTGTCAATTTCTCTTTTTTTGAGCTTAAATTTTTTTGAAAAGAGTCGAATTTTATCATCAATCTTTTAAAGATAGTTAAATTGAATTTTTAACAGAAATACAGACTAAACCGTTAAAAATTTAAACAAGGCAACTCGCATGATAATCCACGTATACATCATCATAATTTTTTAACTTTTATAAATAAATTTACATTTTATAATTTTTTAATTATGTGTTCATGTGTTGTATAAGATAAGTAATGCCATATCAACATGAAGTGTACATAAACTGTCACGAGAGTTGTCACGCTAATACTAAAAAAAATTAATATTTTAAATAGTATTTAAAAAAGTATTGTTTTTTAAAAGGTTAATAACCGAATTTAGGGTGAGTTTAGATGGGCGATGCATTTAACTGCGGTTTGTGTAAAAATAAAGATGGCGGTGATATTAGATACTGTAGCGATACTATATCGTGAGATAAAAAATAAGTTAAACACACTGTACCGTACCCAATCGCCCATCCAAACTCACACTTAGTTAAAAAAAAGAGGGCCAAATTAATAAAAAAATATAAATATTGAGGGTGAAATTTAGAATTATGTCATGAAAAAAACACACCCCATCGTTATCTTAGACAAATCTTTGACCAGTAATCCTATTATAAATTTCCACTCAGCGCTCTCAGAATCTCTGAACTAATCTCCCAACCATGGCGGTCGTGAAATTGTTCGGAGCTTGGTTTAGTCCGTACGCTTACAGAGTAATTTGGGCTCTGAAACTCAAAGGCATACCTTACGAATATATTGAAGAAGATCTCCGCAACAAGAGTCCTTTGCTTCTTCAATATAATCCAATTCATAAGAAAGTCCCGGTGCTCGTTCATGACGGAAAACCGATCTGTGAATCCACCGTCATCCTTCAATATATCGATGAAATTTGGCCGCAGAATCCCTTGCTGCCGGCTGATCCCTATGACAGAGCCGCTACTCTGTTTTGGATCAAATTTGCAGATGACAAGGTAAATTCTGTTCTTTTCTTTTTTGGATTAAATACAAAATTAACCCTCCAACTATATCGTATTTATCACTTAGCTGTCTAAGAGTTCTTTTTTTCCTCTTCTTTGCAAAATGATTTTTAAATGGTTAATTTTGTCTTATTTTACCAAAAACACAGTACCATGTTTTATTGCCATCGTGCACTTTTTAGGTAAAATGTAACAAAATTAATAGTTTAAGTATATTTTTACCAAAAAATTTAGGTACTTAAAATGAGAAAATTGATATGTTTAGACACTAATTTTGAATTAAACCTTTTATTTATTTATTTGATGCATATAACGATTTTCCCGTTTATTGATTTTTATATTTATATTTGTTTATCTATATTAATATCCAAAATTATTTATTAAGTGTTGTACTTGAATTGGGAGAAACTATTTTATAGACCCTTCCCACCATATCATTTATTGTTCATTTCTAATTATTTAATAATATTTTAGTAATTTTTTCATGTCATTGACATATAAAATTGGTAATTTTTACTCTAAACCGAATTCAATTGTTAACACAGTTAAATTTTTATTAAATTTTTGGTGTGATATTTTAAAATAAAAAAATAGTTATTCATTTGGTAGTCATATAACAAAAAAAAAAGGAGTTCTGAACTTGAATTTAGCAAAAAAAATTGTGTTTACGATTATATTTACATTTTTAAATGGGTTAAATCATTATTTAAGGCGTGAACTTGGCAACAATTCTCACATTGGGTCACATGTTTAGGCTTGAAATAGGTAATTGTTCCCGTATTTGGGCTTGACTTTTTTTGTCCAAGTTAATCCCTAAACGTGGTAATTGTTCTCATGTAAGTGCTTGGACTAGGCAATTGTTCCCATGTTAGGGCTTGAACATTAGGGTTTTCAAGAAAACATAGGGACTAAGGTATTCTTTGATAAACTAAAAGATTAAGTGCAGAAAAAATAAGGTTGAAAATTTAAGTATTGAAAATTTAAGTCTGAACTTAAGTTATAAAATTTGTTTGATATATTACTTAAAATTAATTACGGAATATAATTATATTGTTTGATAAATAGAGATTTTGTATTATAAAAATTATATTTTACATTTTATTCTTAATTTTTAAACATTTTACCTTATTCTAAACCATAATTGTAATTTTAAACGTAAGGTTTTTACAGGATAACATAATATTAAAATAAATAAAATAAAATTGAGTTAATTGAAAATATTCCCTATTAAGTGATAAGTACCTTTTATCAGGTCATACCGTGAGAACAATTGCCAAGTTTAAGGACTAATTTGACCAAAAAAAAAGTTCATACCCCAATGTGGGAGTAGTTACTAAGTTCGAACCCGTGAAGTGATTTAACCTTTTTTCAATTTAAAAAAAATGGGATTAAATTTCTTAAAACAAAAATAGGAGGACCAAATTTCAAATATACAAAGAATACAAAAATTTGTATTATATTTTAACCTAGTTGAAATCTTTGAAAATATTTTATCATACATAAATTTTGATGGTTGATAATAAAATCCCATATCTCTGTTTAAAACAGGGTTATTTAATGTCAAAGCTTTACCAAACCGACGGCGAAGAACAGCAGGCGGCAGTGAAGGAGTGGTTGGAAATGTTGGAAGTCATGGAAGAACATGCGTTGATCGGAGGGAAAAAATTCTTCGGCGGAGAAGAGATAAACATGGTGGACATGGCATTTTCCTTTGTTGCTTACTGGCTTGGGGTTATTGAAGACGTAGTAGGGCTTGAAATCTTTGAGCCACACAAGTTCCCTCTAGTGAGCTTGTGGATCCAAAATTTTAAATCAATCCCTGTAATCAAAGAAAACTTGCCTGATGCTGATAAGATGTTTGCTTTATTGAAGCATGGTAGAGAGATGATGTTGGCATCAAAATCGGATTAGGGTTTGGACACTTGTGTTCTTTATTGAAGGTTTTCAGAATTCGAACTGATCAGGTCACTGTTTTGTTAACCCAATAATTTCGATTAGTTTATATTGCATCATGCATGACATTACCTTATATTATTATGTAAAATCTTTTATAATACTTCATCTTTGTATAAAAAAGTCTTAATGAAAAATTCTAACTTTTAAGGGCCTACAATTTTTGTTGATTTCTCTTTTTTTTTTAGTTAAATTTTTGCTTAATTTTTTTTTAAAAGAGTCGAATTTGATCATCAATCTTTTAAAGATAGTCGAATTGAACTTTTAATAGAAATACTAACTAAACCGTTAAAATTTTAAATAAGGCAACTTGCATGACAATCAACATATACTTTATGGTAATTTTTTAACTTTTATAAAAAAATTACTTTTTTTATAATTTTTAATTATGTGTTCATGTGATATATAAGATAAGTGATACCATATCAACATGAAGTGTACATAAACAGTCACGAGAGTTGCCACGCCAGTACTAAGAAAAATTAATGTTTTAATCAGTATTTTCATTAAAAAAGTATTTTATCTTTTTTAAAAGGTTAATAACCGAATTTAGGATGAGTTTGGATGGGCGATGTGTTTAGCTGCGGTTAGTGTAAAAATAGCAGTGGCGGTGAGATTAGATACTATAGCGATACTGTAGCGTGAGACAAAAAGTAAGCTAAACACACCGCACCGCACCCAATCACTCATCAAAACTCACCCTTAGTTAAAAAAAATGAGGGTCAAATTGATAAAAAAAATGTAAATATTGAGGGTGAAATTTAGAATTATGCCATGAGAAAAACACACACCATCGCTACCTTAGTCAAAGCTTTGACCAGTAATCCTACTATAAATTTCCACTCACGGCTCTCAGAATCTCTGAACTAATCTCCCAACCATGGCGGTCGTGAAATTGTTCGGAGCTTGGTTTAGTACGTACGCTTACAGAGTAATTTGGGCTCTGAAACTCAAAGGCATACCTTACGAATATATCGAAGAAGATCTCCTCAACAAGAGTCCTTTGCTTCTTCAATATAATCCAATTCACAAGAAAGTCCCAGTGTTCGTTCATGACGGAAAACCGATCTGTGAATCCACCGTCATCCTTCAATATATCGACGAAATTTGGCCGCAGAATCCCTTGCTGCCGACTGATCCCTATGACAGAGCTGTTGCTCTGTTTTGGATCAAATTTGCAGATGATAAGGTAAAATCTGTTCTTTTCTTTTTTGGATTAAATACAAAATTAACCCTCCAACTATTTCGTATTTATCACTTAGGTGTCTAAGAGTTTTTTTTTTCTCTCCTTTGCAAAATGATTTTAAAATGGTTAATTTTGTCTTATTTTACCAAAAATACAGTACCATGTTTTATTGCCATCATGCACTTTTTAGGTAAAATGTAACAAAATTAATAGTTTAAGTATATTTTTACCAAAAAAATTAGGTACTTAAAATGAGAAAATTGATATGTTTAGACACTAATTTTGAATTAAACCTTTTATTTATTTATTTGATGCATATGACGATTTTCCCGTTTATTGATTTTATATTTATATTTATTTATCTATATTTATAGCCAAAATTTTTAGTAAGTGTTGTACTGAATTAGGAGAAATTATTTTATGGACCATTTCCACCATATCATTTATTTTTCATTTTCAAGTATTTAATGCCAATTATTTAATAATATTTCAGTAATTTTTTCATGTCATTGACATATAAAATTAGTAATTTTTTACTCTAAACCCAAACTCAATTTTTAACATGGTTAATTTTTTTATTAAATTTTTTGGTGTGATATTTTGAAAAAAAAAATAGTTATTCATTTGGTAGTCTTATAACCAAAAAAATGAGTTATGAACTTGAATTTAACCAAAAAAATCGTGTTGACGATTATATTTACATTTTTAAATGGGTGAAATCATTATTTGAGGCCTAAACTTGGTAACAATTCTCACATTGGGCCACATGTTAAGGCTTGAATTAGGTAATTGCTCCCACATTGGGGTTTAAATTTTTTTTTGTCCAAATTCGACCCTAAACGTGGTAATTGTTCTCATGTTAGTACTTGGACTAGGCAATTGTTCCCATGTTGGGACTTGAACATTAGGGTTTTCAAGAAAATATAGGGACTAAGGTGTTCTTTGATAAATTGAAAAATAAGAGTTGAAAATTTAAGTATCGAATTTAAGTTATAAATTTTTTTTGATGCATTACTTAAAATTAATTACAGAATATAATTATATTGTTTGATATATAGATTGAATTATAAAAAATTATATTTTACATTTTATTCTTAATTTTTAAACATTTTACCTTATTCTAAACCATAATTGAAATTTTAAACATAAGGTTTTTATAGGATAACATAATATTAAAATAAATAAAATAAAATTGAGTTAATTGAAAATATTCCCTATTAAGTGATAAGTAGCTTTTATTAGGCCATACCTTGAGAACAATTGTCAAGTTCAAGGACTAATTTGAACAAAAAAAAAGTTCTTGCCCCAATGTGGGAGTAGTTGCTAAGTTCAAACCCCGTGAAGTGATTTAACCCTTTTTAAATTTAAAAGTAATGGGATTAAATTTCTTAAAACAAAAATAGGAGGACTAAATTTCAAACATACAAAGAATACAAGGACTTGTAGCATATTTTAACCTAGTTGAAATCTTTGAAAATCTTTTATCGTATATAACTTTTGATGGCTGATACTAGAAATCCAATATCTCTGTTTAAAACAGGGTTGTTTAATATTAAAGCTTTATCGAGCCGATGGCGTAGAACAACAGGCGGTAGTGAAGGAGTGGCTGGAAATGTTGGAAGTCATGGAAGAACATGCGTTGATCGGAGTGAAAAAATTCTTCGGTGGAGACAAGATAAACATGGTGGACATTGCATTTTCCTTTGTTGCTCACTGGCTTGGGGTTTTCGAAGACGTATTAGGGCTTGAAATCTTTGAGCCACACAAGTTCCCTCGAGTGAGCTCGTGGATCCAAAATTTCAAATCAATCCCTGTAATCAAAGACAACTTGCCTGATGCTGATAAGATGTCTGCTTTCTATAAGCATGTTAGAGAGATGATCTTGGCATCAAAATCGAATTAGGGTTTGGACACTTGTGTTCTTTATAGAAGGTTTTCATAATTCGAACTGATCAGGTTATTGCTTTGTTAGTTCAATAATTTCGATCAGCTTGTTTAAATAAATCATCAAAATCAAAATAAAAATTTTTCTAGTTCTATGGGTCCATACTAGTTTGCCACCCCTCCCTCCTATATCGGGCCTTTTCCTTTATTAAGTCTATTATATGTGTTATTTTTTTCTTTAAATCAACTAATATAAATTTTTTAGCCCAATAAATATCTTTCCTATGCCCAAAATATTATTTATTCTTTTAATTACCTTGTAATGACCCGATTTTAAACGTTGTAGAAAAATGCAATTTTGAAATCTAATTCCATAAATCGAGTTAGTGGAATCATGAATAGAAAGGTTTAGAAGTTAGTATAAAAACAGATTAAATAATGGTTAAGTAATTTAACCAAAAAAAACCATTAATTAAAGTTTAGGAACTAATTTATAAAAATTCAACCGCTGTTGAAATTTTTAATTTAGAAAAATGATTGAGGACTTAATTAGTAATTAATTTGAGGACCTTGGAATTAACTGACTGTTATTAAAATATGATAGTGGAATGGTATGGTTACATCCACTTATCTTAATTAGCTTGACCACTAATGGTGATTAATTAAGCTAATTAAGGGCTTAATCATAGTATAAATACTAAGAGAGTGGAGAGAAAGATGAAGTCATCATCTTCCTCATTTTGTTTGGCCGTCCAAAGCTGAGAAGACGAAGGAAAAACATCTTTGTTTTCTTTTCCATTATAATCCAAAATTAATCACTGGAATTAAGTTCTTTCCTTAAGATTTTTATGAAGTTTGAACCACGGGAGCTTAATTTAGCTAACACATGTATTAATTTCTTCAATTGTTAGATGTTCAGAAAGTTCCCATTAAAGTTTAATTGATGATTTTAAGCTTGAATTTGAAGAGATCGTTACTTAGTAAGTTTAGATTATGTTAAGGATTAAGTTAGAAATTAAGTTCAACTTAAAAGATAATTTTGTGAAATTAGGGGCAAAATTGAATAAAGTGAAAGCTATTATAAACTTATGGTATAGATTAAAAATACAAGGTCACTAATGGAAGGATATGAAATCGGATTTTGTTTTTATGTTAACTATCGAAAAATAAGAACATTTCGAATATAATGACTAAAATGAATAAAATGCAAATATATTTGATTATATATTTTTCATGAGTTTGAGTGAGAACTAATACCATTTTTATAATTGAATTATCAAACGCAGTTAAAAACAATGTTGAGACATCTCAAGAGAAAGAAAAGGTGAAAGCTGTAGACGAGTAGCTAATACGATTTGTACTTTCATGATTTGAATTCAATATATATATTGTTAAAAACTACCTTGCTCGAGGTAAGTAATCTACTTGCCTCATGATTTGGTTTGTATATAAATGATATGAAATGTTATGAATTTAATTGAGATGAGCATGGTATAAATGAGTATTATATGAAACTATGGTAAGTGATCATGAATATAAATATGTATTTGGAATATTATTACCTTAGTAACTGTCTTAGATAAAGTCGGGTATAGTTGGCATGCCATAAGATTAGTGTACAAGATTATACTTCAGTTTATACTGATGTGGCATGGAATGCATGCTATACTTCAAAAGTTTCGATGATGTAACACCCCTTACCCGACTTGTTAACAGATACGGATAAGGAATGCCACATTAAAATTTTCAGCTTCGATCCCTAACCATTTCTTACTTTTCTAACGTTATTTGGACTCTATACGATATTAAATCTCTTTTTAAGATTTTATAGTATTAAATTTTTAATTAAAGAATCCCAAATCATTTTTCCAGGATATTTTTAGGCGAATTTACGATTTTTAGCTTTGAAGTATTCATGTATCGAAACTTTAAAACACATGTATCAGGACCTGATGCCCATTGCAGTATAATTTTTAATTATATATTTAGTTTAATTATTTTTAAAATTTAATCATTTCTCGAAATGTACTATTATTAACTACATTTTGCCTTTCCTTTTTTTTTCGGCAAAATAAACAACTTTACGCAACACTATTAAGATAACACATTAGCTCGTGTAACGCTAATATAGCTTGCTTGTACTAAATCTCACACAGAATAAGGTTGATCTTTCAGTGAATCTTGTCGCCATAACCTTAGCCATATTCTTTTTAACATATACTTCGTAATATAATTCTCTTTACTTTAATGTATCTAATCTTACTAATTCAAGTTTCAAATTTTTTTTATTTTTACTCAATTATTTTAGTTTAATACACTTAATTCAGTAAAATTTTCAAATATTACATTTAAACACTTATGTAATTAACTTGCTCATTTCCACTCTTATATTTTTCCAAATTTAATAAATAACCCTTAAAATTATAGTTACACAGTTTTTACGATTTAGTCCCCAAGCTCCCAAATTTACACTATTTTACAATTCAGTCCCTGGAAGTCATTTTTTTTATTTTCAATTCATTCTTAAATCCCAGTTTGCCCAATTTTGCAAAATAGTCTCTCTATTCTTCTTCTTCTTTTTTTTTCCAAAATTTCGAGATTTTATAATTTAATCCCTACTATTAAAATATTATCAAAATTTCCACAAATTAGTCCATGATTTTTGAACCATTAAACTTTCATATTCTATTTTTAGAATTGTAAATTCTAAAACCATATAAATTAGCTCTAAAACTCGTGTTTTGGAATCTTTACAATTTAATCCCTATAGTTTCAATACTATTTTATGCTCAACCTTTCAATTTTCATATTTCATAATCATATAATTTAGTACTATGCCAAATTTTTAGATTTCACTACTCAACTTTTAACATTTGGAATTTTATAAATTTTACAATTTAATCCTTCAATTTTATCAATTTGACCACTTAACAAATTGTTTTCAATTTACTTCCAAATAGTATTCAAAATATTCCAAATAAAAACTATTTTTATTGTCTCTTTTCGCGGCATTGCATATATGTTTTGGAAAATTCTCATATTACACGTGTTTATGCTTTTTACTCGAAGTTTCTTTTTTATATTTAAATTTGTTGAGAGGAAGTCTAATTCATTTTTAGAGAAGTTTCCAAAATATAATCTATTGAAAGTTGATAGATTTAAATTATAATAACAGGGCAAAATCTGAATAATAAGCGCGACTCGAATCCAAGCCACACCTGGGGTGAGGAATATTCTTGACCATCAGGCCATCACATGAAGTTCAAAGTTGATAGATTGGTTTCTTTCACCTAAATAATACAAAAAATAAAATTAATAACTGAAATGGTATGCCCTTAAGATTATTTACCAAAATAGTATAGTTTTACTAGTGCCTCCTGTCAAATTGGCGACACTGGACTAAAATGTAATTATCTATAATATTAAGGGACTTGTTATGAATTTTTCCATTTAGAGTGGCTACTGGAGAAAAAGGGAAAGGGTGCCGCCTGACAGTGTGGCGGCACCAAACTTTAAATATGGCTAATTGCCTTGTAAGCCTTCCTTATTTATTATTTTCTTTTTATTCTTCTTCAACTCACTATATTGTTTTTAAACAGGTCCTTAACCTATTTTTGTAGTTAAATAAGCCTTTAACTTATAATTTTTACTCACAAAAGCCATTTATTTTAATATTAAAGTAAATATATTTTGAATTTCAAGCTCTTATCTTAATTTGTTGTTGATGCAATAAAATTATATACAGTTGAACATCAACATAAAATCAAAAAGTAATCAAAATTTTCAAAAGAGTAGTTAAGAATATCATGTATATAAGCGCTCTCAAGAAATTTTAAAATTTTATTTTTTATTTAATAAAATATTCACATCAACATTAAATATAAATTAGTTTATATTTTTTAAATAGCTTTACTTTGAGTAAAATATATTTACTTTAATATTAAAATAAAGGACTTTTATTAGTAAAAACCATAAGTTAAGGGCTTATTTAATTATAAAAATAGTTTAAGGACTTGTTTAATAATAATATAGTGAGTTGAAGGAGAATAAAATAAAAATAATAAATACGGAGGGCTTACAAGAGAATTAGTCATATTTAAAGTTTGGTCCCTTTTTTCAGCAGCCGTCCTTAATGGAAAAATTCTATAATAAGTCTCTAAATACTTTATATCATTACATTTTAATCCTGTGCCGCCAATTTGATAGATGACACCAATAAAATTATATTATTTTGGTAAATAATCTTATGGATATTTCAGTTATCCTTCAACTCGACATAGCATCACGGGAGTGAGACAAGTGATATCCATCTTAAACTACTTTATATTGCATCATGCATGACATTACCCTTTATTATTATATAAAAATATTTCTATGTACTTTCTTTAATTCCTTTTATTAACACTTCATCTTTACCTTATTCAAAGATTTGACTACTAATCCTGTTGTAAATTTACACTCTCCACTCTCAGAATCTACCAGAAAATCGACTAATCTCCCAACCATGGCGGTCGTGAAACTGTTCGGAGCTTGGACTAGTCCGTACTGTTACAGGGTAATTTGGGCTTTGAAACTCAAAGGCATACCTTACGAATACATCGAAGAAGATCTCTCCAACAAGAGTCCTTTGCTTCTTCAATATAATCCAATTCATGAGAAAGTCCCGGTACTCCTTCACGACGGAAAACCGATCTGCGAATCCACCGTCATCCTTCGATATATCGATGAAGTTTGGCCGCAAAATCCCTTGCTGCCGGCTGATCCCCATGAGAGAGCTGTTGCTCTGTTTTGGATCAAATTTGCTGATGACAAGGTATAATCTTTTTTTTTTGGTTTAAATACAAAAATAACCCTCAAAACTATATCGTATTTCTCACGTAGGTGTCTAAGGGTTTTTTTTTTTTGTCAAAAATGATATTTAAACTGTTAATTTTATCTTATTTTACCAAAAACACAGTGCCATGTTTTATTGACATCGTACAACTTTTGGGTAAAATGTAATGAAATTAATTAGTTTAAGTATATTTTGACAAAAATATTTAGGTACCTAAATGAGAAATTTGATATAGTTGAAACATCAATTTTGCAGTTAAACCTTATTTATATATTTGGTGCATATGACGATTTTCCCATTTATTGATTTTTATATTTATTAATCTATACTTATATATTAAGAGAGTGGTTTATTTATGTTTGTGTCCCTTTATTATGTTGAAATTTCGGATCTATTCATTCTATTTTAAATTGGCATAACTTAATCTTATATTTTATAATATTATTCGTAGATCCACATTTTAACAGTTGGTAATGTGAAATTTTAGTAGATCTAAATTATATTTAATTAAAATAATATAAGAAGATGAAAACACCATTTGAAGAAAATTTTACCTTAGTAGATCTAAAGATATAAAGATACGGTCATTCCACTTATGAAGTAGGTATATTTTTATTCGTTAAAGCAGTAGAGGTGTTTATGGCCAAGTTGGGTTCGGTTTAGACTGGGGCTAAGCATGATATTAACATATTTTATGTTTGTTCAATTCCGTTTCAGCCGAAAATGGGTTTAAAATTTTGCTTGAATCTGTCTATAATTTGTAAAAGACTAACCTAAGCCCATTTTAAGTCAGTCTATATTATATTTTAATTTTTTTAAAAATATTTATCTTATATTATTTTAATATTTAATATATTTATATATTTTATTCATTAAAATTTTTATATAGTCATCTTTTAACATTATTTTAATGTTTACATTAGAGTAAATTTCATTGAAAAAACATAATTGGGTGATTACTGATATAAATTACCCAAATAATTGTGTTCATGATTCAATTTACTTTTGTAAATTTAAAATGGTAGTGGGATTAAATTTCTTGAGGACTAAATTTTAAATATTTAAAGAGTATAAGGACTTGTAGCATATTTTAACTTGGTTCAAATTAAGATTTTAATGTTTGTAATTTTTTTTATCATACATAATTTTTGACTGGAAAACCCATATCTCTGTTTAAAACAGAGTCCTTTAATCTCAAAGCTTTATCGAACTGACGGTGAAGAACAGAAGGCGGTAGCGAAGGAGTGCTTCGAAATGCTAGAAGTCGTTGAAGGGCATGCGTTGATCGGAGGGAAAAAATTCTTCGGCGGAGACGAGATAAACATGGTGGACATTGCATTTTGCTCATTTGCTCACTGGCTCGAGTATATCGAAGACTTTACAGGGCTTAAAATCGTTGAACCACACAAGTTTCCTCGATTGAATTCATGGATCCAAAATTTCAAATCAGTCCCTGTAATCAAAGACAACTTACTCGATACTGATAAGATGTCTGCGTTGTTGAAATGTCGGAGAGAGATATTGCTGGCATCAAAATCGAGTTAGGGTTTGGAATATTGATTGCATTTTCTCCCATGGAAGTGTTAAATGTTCCCCATGCAAATAAATAAAACAAAACTTATAGGTTTAAGTATTTGAGAGGATTCGAACATTAATGTACTTTATTTAAGGGTTTTTAGAATTTTAATTAGTCAAGTTATCAATTTATCGGACCAATTCTAATTGGTTTCCTCTAGATCGATATTTCGATTGGTTTTTGGTCCCGTCCAATTCAAATATCATTGATTTTATCACATGGAGAATTTGAGTGTTAAATGTAGTTTGAGATCATTCTATTTACTTAAAGGTTAAGTGTTAACATCTCATATATGATGTAGAACATATTTAAAACACATTCATCAAAATTTAAACACGTGTTTTATAACATTTTATATTTTTATATAATTTTAGCTAGATTTTTTATTTTTATGAGATTTTATAATATGTATTTTTTAACCTGTAAAATTAAGCTAAAACACAAAAAATTTATGTAATATTTCAAAGTAGCTCGAGTAAAAGTCAAAGAAATTTTCTATTAGGCATTAGGTTTAATCAGTAAAAATTTAAATAAGATCAAATGCAGAAGAGGGTTAAGACAGTAAGTATAAAACTTGATTAACTCGCGGCATAAGTTTAAACCTTAAATGCAATATAATTAGGAAGAACAGTCACGAATCTTGAATGTAAACAGTAAAAGACATGTATAGTAATAAGAAAAAAAACCTGCCTATCCCACCTCGCTACTATCTTTTTCTTCATTCCCACTAGTTATTAAAATTGTGATCACAAACATGTAATTATGTCATGTTTATCATAATATAATCAAGAGCATAAAAGTCGGAATTATGTCATGTTTACCACAATTTTATACAATCATTTCTCTTCTAAGCTGCTTGTTATCTGTGGTAAATTGCTAGAAAGAGATAGAGTGAAGGATACGTTGAATGTCTTCAAACATTGGTTGAAGTTTTCATCCCGCAATCATGCCTCTCAACAAAAAGGTTATCTTACTTTTTCTCGTTAAGAAAATCGCAAGAAGTGACATTATAAAAGTTAAGCATGAGGATAGAGCGCAAGAAAAATTCTCACTTGAAACTTGCTGACAAAGAGAAATGATTGTATAAAATTGTGACTCTACATCATCTCTATCCCTTTTCAATAGGAGAATAACAAATCAGATTTTTTTTCCAAATTTTCAATTTTTTCCTCCTCAAAAAATTCAAATTCAATAAAAAATCTAAAAATCAAGAGGAAAAATTTGATTTGTCATTCTCCTATTGAAAAGAGAGAGGGATGACGCAGAATCACAATAAATTATGAAAAAATTATAGCTCGCTTATTGCCTTGTAAATATTATAGGATGGCTGGTGGAAAAAAGGGTAGGCGGCACCAAACTTTAAATGTGGCTAATTGCCTTGTAAGCCTTCCTTATTTATTATTTTCTTTTTATTCTCCTTCAACTCTCTATATTGTTTTTAAACAGGCCCTTAACCTATTTTTGTAGTTAAATAAGCCCTTAACTTATAATTTTTACTCATAAAAGCCCTTTATTTTAATATTAAAATAAATATATTTTGAATTTCAAACTCTTATCTTATTTTTTGTTGATGCAATAAAATTATATACGTTTAACATCAACATAAAATCTAAAAAGTATTTAAAATTTTCAAAAGAGTAGTTAAGAATATCATGTATATAAGCACTCTCAAGAAATTTTAAAATTTTATTTTTTATTTAATAAACTATTCACATCAACATAAAATATAAATTAGTTTATATTTTTTAAATATCTTTACTTTGGGTAAAAATATATTTACTTTAATATTAAAATAAATGACTTTTATGAGTAAAAACAATAAGTTAAGGGCTTATTTAATTATAAAAATAGGTTAAGGACTTGTTTAATAATAATATAGTGAGTTGAAGGAGAATAAAAAGAAATTAATAAATACAGAGGGCTTACAAGGCAATTAATCATATTTAAAGTTTGGTGCCGCCTACCCTTTTTTTTTTTCAGCAGCCATCCTTAATGGAAAAATTCATAACAGTTCCCTGAATACTTTAGATCATTACATTTCAGTCCTGTGCTGCCAATTTAATAGGCGACACTAGTAAAACTATACTATTTGGTAAATAATTTTATGGGCATACCATTTCAGTTAATGTTATTTTTTTATATTATTTAGGTAAAAAGCCTGATAGATTCTTTAACGATGGTCGATATTATATTTAAAATATTTGTATTTAATTTTATTTTCGGATTTTATCTTAAATTACTTTCTATTGCATCATGCATGACATTACCTTGTATTATTATATAAAATTATTTCTATATTCTTTCTTTAATTCCTTTTATTAACACTTCATCTTTACCTTAGTCAAAGCTTTGACTACTAATCCTATTATAAATTTACACTCTCCACTCTCAGAATCTACCAGAAAATCGACTAATCTCCCAACCATGGCAGTCTTGAAACTGTTCGGAGCTTGGCCTAGTCCGTACGTTTTCAGAGTAATTTGGGCTTTGAAACTCAAAGGCATACCTTACGAATACATCGAAGAAGATCTCTCCAACAAGAGTCCTTTGCTTCTTCAATATAATCCAATTCATAAGAAAGTCCCGGTGCTCGTTCATGACGGAAAACCGATCTGCGAATCCACCGTCATCCTTCGATATATCGATGAAATTTGGCCGCAAAATCCCTTGCTGCCGACTGATCCCCATGAGAGAGCCGTTGCTCTGTTTTGGATCAAATTTGCTGATGACAAGGTATAATCTTTTTTTTTTTGGTTTAAATACAAAAATAACCCTCAAACTATATCGTATTTCTCACGTAGGTGTCTAAGGGTTTTTTTTTTGTCAAAAATGATATTTAAACTGTTAATTTTATCTTATTTTACCAAAAACACAGTGCCATGTTTTATTGACATCGTACAATTTTTGGGTAAAATGTAATGAAATTAATAGTTTAAGTATATTTTGACAAAAAAAAATTAGGTACCTAAATGAGAAATTTGATATAGTTTAAACATCAATTTTGCAGTTAAACCTTATTTATTTATTTGGTGCATATGACAATAAAGGACTTGTAGCATATTTTAACTTGGTCCAAATTAAGAATTTAGTGTTTGTAATTTTTTTTATCGTACATAACTTTTGACTGGAAAACCCATATCTCTGTTTAAAACAGAGTCCTTTCATCTCAAAGCTTTATCGAACGGACGGCGAAGAACAGCAGGTGGCAGCGAAGGAGTGCTTCGAAATGCTAGAAGCAGTTGAAGGGCACGCGTTGGTCGGAGGGAAAAAATTCTTCGGCGGAGACGAGATAAACATGGTGGACATTGCATTTTGCTCCGTTGCTCACTGGCTCGGGGTCATCGAAGGCTTTACAGGGCTTAAAATCTTTGAACCACACAAGTTCCCTCGATTGAATTCGTGGATCCAAAATTTCAAATCAGTCCCTGTAATCAAAGACAACTTACCCGATACTGATAAGATGTCTGCGGTGTTGAAACGTCGGAGAGAAATGTTGCTGGCATCAAAATCGAGTTAGGGTTTGGAATATTGATTGCATTTTCTCCAATGGAAGTGTTAAATGTTCCCCATACAAATAAATAAAACAAAACTTATAGGTTTAAGTATTTGAGAGGATTTGAACATTTGGGTACTTTATTTAAAGTTTTTAGAATTTGAATTAGTGAAGTTATCGATTTATCGAACAATTCCAACAAAATAAGAAGAAAAGAAAAAAACCTACCTATCCCACCTCGCTACTATCTGTTTCCTCATTCCCACTAGTTATTAAAATTGTGATCACAAACATGAAATTATGTCATGTTTATCATAATATAATCAAGAGCACAGAACAATCTTTTAGGAGGCAAATGAAATTTTAATTTTTTATAGTCTATATCTTTATAATTTTTAAAGGATTAAATTAAATTTTTATAATTTTATGGGGACAAAGTATAATTTTACTTTTACTATTTAAATTTTTTAAAAAAAATTAAAGGCTTAAATAGTAATTTTACATTTTAAGGAGAGCCGAGCCGATGCCAGCCCTTCGCCACTGAGCATAAATGTCGGAAGTTAATTAAGATCCTAGAAACACAATTTTCCCATCATTTGGTTTCTCTTCTAAGCTGCCTGTTATCAGTGATAAATTGCTAGAAAGAGATACAGTGAAGGATACGTTGAATGTTTTCATCCCGCAATCGTGCGTCTCAACAAAAAGTTAATCTTACTTTTTCTCCTTGTTAAGAAAATAGCAAAAAGTGACATTATAAAAATTAAGCATGAGGATAGAGGGTAAGAAAAATTCTCACTCGAAGCTTACTGACATAGAGAAATGATTGTATAAGACTGTGATTACATATCATCTCTATCATTTTTCAATAGGAGAATAATAAATTAAAATTTTCCAAATGCTAAAAATCAAGAGGAAGAATTTGATTTATCATTCGCCTATTAGAAAGAGATAGGATGATGAAGAATCACAATTTCATACAATTAATCCCTGGTAAATTATAAAAAAAAATTATAGCTCGCTTATAATGAGTGAAAATTAAGGAAAAACTATATTTATAAAATAAAATAAAATAACTAATGAAGTTTTTCACAAAAAAAAAAATTGAGGCTTTTTGAGTACTTTGTATTCTAACTTCAAATCTTATGTGGAGATTTGAGTTTAAATTAAAAATATTTTCATAGTAATATTTATTATTTAAAAAAAGGGAGTTTTTTAATCATTTCTCATTTGAGTTGGTGACCAGTTAATTTGTAAAATTAAACACCAACTTAGGCAAGAATTTAAATATAATTAGAAGTGTTCATGAGCTAGGTTGAGTTGGGTCCGTGTATGATCTTAATACACTTTTATGTTTGCCCAAGCCTAGTCCAATTTAACCCCAAATATGATTTTAAAATTTTGTCTAAACTCGTTTATATATAAATGACTAACTCAAATCTATTTTAAATCTACTCATATTATCTTTTTAAAATATATATTATTTTAATTTAATATTTAATATTTTAAATGGTATTTCTTTCATTAATATTATAAATTTAGACAACTTAATATATTTTTAATGATTACATGGAATTTTATTATTATAAATTTAGATTCATGTGATATAAATTACATAATATATAAAAATAAAATAAAAATATAAAACAGTCGAATGGAACTCAAACATCAAATGTTGAAGCCCAAGTTTAACCAATATTTTTTTTGAACAATCTTATTATAAGTTTTGATCATATTTTTTTGACACAATATTTAGAACTACCTGTAGCTTTTCCCAATCTATAAATAAGAGGATAATACGTTTTAACACACTCAAACACATGTTCTCTTATATTGACAATAATGTAAATGTTAATTGAGCTAATACTCAATCGACAAAATTTAACCAATATTTTAAATAGATCAAATTTATTTTACCTAAACCCATGTTAAAACCTCGTACTTTTATTTAATTCCTTTAATATTTCTAGTTGACATTCAAACTTGGAAAAATAGACTATCCCATAATGAGGTTGGAAACATGGTCATTGAGATACATCATCCATGACGCAAATAATTGGGTCACAATTCAAACAAAGACAGTTTGTACTTTATTCGTTGATAATCTCCTTGCAAAAATTGGAGCATTGCATTTAGACTGACCAAGAACAGTCAAAGTCCGCCGCCCAAAAACAACGATATAATGCCACCTTTAATCTAATTCAGAACAGAAACCAAACATCACACACCATGGATAACTTCAAGCTCTTTGGATTTTGGCCAAGTCCTTATGGTCGAAGGATCATTTGGGCTCCGAAGCTAAAAGGTGTAGATTATGAATACATTGAGGAAGATCTAGCCTTTAATAAGAGTGAGTTGCTGTTGCAGTACAACCCAGTTCATAAATAAACATGAAAAAAGAAGTAATCTTATTTTATTTTATTTTTATTCATTATATATGTTAGCATACATACACATATAACATATAATAAAATAGAATTTTCGAATAATTTTAGTTGTAGTTAGTTTTAAAACAATACCAAAACATTTTTCACTTATTACATATCGACATATTAGCACAGTTTGATTTTATAGTTAAATGCTCCCTCGACATGATGACACGTTTGCTAAAACATCAAAGATAAATTATCTTTTTTTGATGAATTATAATAGGAGAGTAAAATCCTAACAGCAACGCGATTAGCGTGATTCGAACCCAAATCACATTTGAGACAGTGAACACCCTAATCATCAAATCAATACACGGGTAAAATAAATATATATGATATCTTAATTATAAAAAAAACGTATATATTCAATTATACGTGGGGTTCAAAATTATACATGGGATTTTTACTTGTGTTTAAATCAGATTGAATTGTTCGATGGGACTAGAAATAGGTCAGAATATAAATTCAAAAAAAAATATTGAATCGATTGAATCGGTTAAAAAATCAATTAAATTGACGATTAAATTGGATTTATTAAATATTCTTTTTTATGAATTTATTATTATATTTTATCGAACTTATCAAATCGACGAACTAATAACCTAATCAATTTAACCAACCACGGTTTATTTCTAAAATATTTATTCAAAATATAAAAAACAATTAATAAAGATACGTCATGCATGACATTACCTTACCCTTTATATTACATCATGTATGACATTACCTTATATTATTATATAAGATCTTTTATAATACTTCGTCTTTGTATAGAAAAGTCTTAATGACAAATTCTAACTTTTAGGGCCTACAATATTTTTCAATTTCTCTTTTCTTATTTTAGTTTTTTTTAAAAGAGTGAATTTAATCATCAATTTTTAAAGATAGTCGAATTAAATTTTTAATAAAAATATTGATTAAATCATTAAAATTTTAAGCAAAGTAACTCGCATGACAATTTATGTACACTTCATGATAATTTTTCAATTTTATAAAAAATTTACTTTTTATAATTTTTAATTATATGTTCATGTGTTATATAAAATAAATAATGTCATATTATACATAAACTGTCACGAGAATTATCACGCGGATACTTAAAAAATTAATATTTTAAATAATATTTTCGTTAAAAAAGAAATGTTTTTAAAAGGTTAATAACAGAATTTAGAATTATGTGATGAAAAGAACACACACCATCTTTACCTTAGACAAATCTTTGACCAGAAATCCTAATATAAAATTGCACTCAGGGCTCTCAGAATCTCTGAAAAAATCTCCCAACCATGGCGGTCGTGAAATTGTTCGGAACTTGGTTTAGTCCGTACGCTTACAGAGTAATTTGGGCTCTGAAACTCAAAGGCATATCTTACGAATATATTGAAGAAGATATCCGCAGCAAGAGTCCTTTGCTTCTTCAATATAATCCAATTCATAAGAAAGTCCCGGTGCTCGTTCATGACGGAAAACCGATCTGTGAATCCACTGTCATCCTTCAATATATCGATGAAATTTGGCCGCAGAATCCCTTGCTGCCGGCTGATCCCTATGACAGAGCTGTTGCTCTGTTTTGGATCAAATTTGCAGATGACAAGGTAAAATCTGTTCTTTCTTTTTTGGATTAAATACAAAATTAACCCTCCAACTATTTCATATTTATCACTTAGGTGTCTAAGAGTTTTTTTTTTTTTCTCTTCTTTGCAAAATGATTTTTAAATGGTTAATTTTGTCTTATTTTACCAAAAATACAGTACCATGTTTTATTGCCATCGTGCACTTTTTAGGTAAAATGTAACAAAATTAATAGTTTTAAGTATATTTTACCAAAATTTTAGCTACTTAAAATGAGAAAATTGATATAGTTCAGACACTAATTTTGAAATTAAACCTTTTATTTATTTATTTGATGCATATGACGATTTTTCCGTTTATTGATTTTTATATTTATATTTATATTTATTTATCTATATTTATATCCAAAATTATTTATTAAGTGTTATACTGAATTGGGAGAAATCATAGACTCTTCCCATCACATCATCCATTTTCAATTTTAATAATATTTTAATAATTTTTTCATGTTATTTACATATAAAATTGATAATTTTTTACTCTAAACCCGAATTCAATTGTTAACACAATTAGTTTTTTATTAAATTTTTTGTGTGATATTTTAAAATAAAAAAATAGTTATTCATGTTGTAGTCATATAACAAAAAAAAATAGAGTTATGAACTTGAATTTAACCAAAAAAATCGTGTTTACGATTATATTTACATTTTTAAATGGGTTAAATCATTATTTGAGGTCTAAACTTGACAACAATTCTCACATTGGGTCACATGTTAAGGCTTGAATTAGGTAATTGTTCTCACATTGGGGCTTGACCTATTTTTTTTTGTTCAAGTTAGTCCCTAAACGTGGTAATTGTTCTCATGTTAGTGCTTGGACTAGGCAATTGTTCCCATGTTGGGGTTTGAACATTAGGGTTTTCAAGAAAACATAGGGACTAAGGTGTTCTTTGATAAACTGAAAGATTAAGTGCAAAAAATATGGGTTGAAAAATTAAGTATTGAAAATTTAAATACCGAATTTAAGTTATAAAATTTATTTGATACATTACTTAAAATTAATTACGGAATATAATTATATTGTTTGATAAATATAGAATTTGAATTATAAAAATTATATTTTACATTTTATTCTTAATTTTAAAACATTATGCCTTATTCTAAACTATAATTGAAATTTTAAACATAAGGTTTTTATAGGATAACATAATTTTAAAATAAATAAAATAAAATTGAGTTAATTGAAAATATTTCTTATTAAGTGATAAGTAGCTTTTATCAGGCCATACCGTGAGAACAATTGTCAAGTTTAAGGACTAATTTGAACAAAAAAAAGTTCATACACTAATGTGGGAGTAGTTGCTAAGTTCGAACCCTGTGAAGTGATTTAGCCATTTTTAAATTTAAAAGTAATGGGATAAAATTTCTTGCAACACAAATGGGAGGATGAAATTTCAAATATAAAAAGAATACAAGGATTTGTAGCATATTTTAACCTAGTTGAAATCTTTGAAAATCTTTTATCGTACATAACTTTTAATGGCTAATACTAGAAATCCCATATCTCTGTTTAAAACAGGTTTATTTAATGTCAAAGCTTTATCAAGCCGATGGCGAAGAACAACGAGCGGCAGTGAAGGAGTGGCTAGAAATGTTGGAAGTCATGGAAGAACATGTGTTGATCGGAGGGAAAAAATTCTTCAGCGGAGACGAGATAAACATGGTGGACATCGCATTTTCCTTTGTTGCTCACTGGCTTGGGGTTCTCGAAGATGTAGTAGGGCTTGAAATCTTTGAGCCACACAAGTTCCCTCGAGTAAGCTCGTGGATCCAAAATTTCAAATCAATCCCTTTAATCAAAGAAAACTTGCCTGATGCTGATAAGATGTCTGCTTTCTCGAAGCATGGCAGAGAGATGATGTTGGCATCAAAATCAAATTAAGGTTTGGACACTTGTGTTCTTCATAGAAGGTTTTCAGAATTCGAACTGATTAGGTCATTGCTTTGTTAGTCTAATAATTTTGACAAGTTTGTTTAAATAAATCATCAAAATCAAAATAAGAAAAGCTCCAGTTCTATGGGTCTATACTAGTTTTGTAACACCCCTAACCAATAACCGTCGCCGAAATAGGTTAAGAGGCATTATCGGACTTGTAACTCAGTTCAGAACAATCATTTATCAAATATCATCTCATTTCAATAAATATCATTCATTCACATTCAATATGTACTTAAATTGAGCATACAAAGCTTAAATCATGCATTCGGGACTAAATCAGTAACATATTAAAATTTTGGAAACTTAGAAAAATTTCAACATTTCAAGTATCACACGCCCGTGTGAACAGGCCGTGTGCCTCACACGGCTAGTAGACACGCTCGTGTCTTAGACCGTGTGGAAACAGGGCATACATACTGATTTGTATCACACGGCCGAAAACATGCTCGTGTGCCAGGCCGTGTGAAAACTGGAGAGGATACTTAGGTCATACGGCCAACAACACGCCTGTGTGTTTAGCCCGTGTGCCCTTCGAAATGGCCACACACGCCCGTGTATCAGGCTGTGCTAAAACTTTAAGGTATACTGATTTATCAACACGGCCAAGTCACACGCCCGTATGCTAGGCCGTGTGCCATTTAGGGGGTATACTGACTTGTACGACACGGCCGGTCACATGCCCGTGTGTGAGGACATGTGGAGCATACTGATTTCAATTCCATTTCAACACCATGGGACACACGGCCATGTAACATGACCATGTGTCACGCATGACTGAGACACACGCCCTTGTCCCTGCCCGTATGGACAAAAACAGGTATTTGCAAAGCCATTTTACCACCCTATTTTCACAAGCATACACAAACATAAATGACAACATTTTTACAACTCAATAGGCAGCCAAAATAACCATTTCATTACACATTATTTGTCATATCAAACCTAACATTTACATACCTAAATACCTAATTAACATCATGCATAATTCATTCATATATCAAATACATATAAAGACTTCACTTGTACATTTTCATTCCATTCATTCCTTGCCAAAACATACCATAATTGAACATTTAAACTGTAATGACCCAAAATTCACGGGCATCGGAAAAGTACATTAACAGGCCTCCGTCTTAGTAAATCGAGTTTGAAATAATTACTAGAAATATTTATGAGTTTAGCGATGTGTTTAATTAGGTTTAAATTAGGTGAATTTAGCTTAATTTAGAGTAATTAGTAAAAATGACTAAATTGAATAAGGAGTAAAAGTTTAATTATAAATTAGTAGGAAATAATAAGGACCAAATAGGGAATTAAGCCTTTTTGGGAATATGAGGCGGCAAAGGAGTAAAAATCTAAGATTTTTACTTGGTTATATAGTATAATTTTGACAAGTGGATGGTAAAAAAATAAATAATAAATAAATTATTATTATATATTATTAATAACTAAAGTGAATAAAAGAAACAGAATAAAGAAAAGAAACAAAAAAAAGAATAGAGAAAAGAGAACAAAAGCATTCGAGCAGGGGAAGGAAAGAAGAAAATAAAAGAGAGAAAAGGGGAAATAGGGTTTTTGAAGCTTGGAGTTTAATTGGTAAGTTCAATCATGTCCTTTTCTCTTAATTTTGATGTTCTAAAAGTATTAAAACAAGGTTTTGATAGAATTAAGTTAGTAGTTTAGAAGTTTTTAAGTTTTTAAACAAAGTTCATGATGAACAAAATGATGGAATTGAGGGTTTATTTGATAGAAATTTTGATTGGAATTGAATAAAGGATTGAATCGTAAACTAAGCTATAAGTTTTGAGTTTTAGGATTAAATGGAAATAAATTCGAAATTATGAAAATATGCTGAAAATTTAATAGTTAAGTATGAGTTTGGACAAAATTTGAATAGAAATAAAGTATGAATTAAGATAGAAAAGTAAGTGAATTTAGTTAGGATTAAATTGAAATTAAAGTAAATCAACATTTTGTACTAAGACTATTTTGGACAGCAGCAGTAGTCTAAGTTTGAAAAATCACCAAAATTATAGAAATTAAATTATAGGATGAATAAAATATGGAATTAAATCTTATTGAGTCTAGTTTCTTATAGAAGAAACGATATAAGAAATTGAATTGTAAATTAAGAGATATAATGAATTTTGTGAGATAAGGTCAGAATAAATTCGGGTTCCCCTGTTCTGACTTTGGAAAATCACAAAAAATTGAAGAAAAATAATTAGAGGCTTAAAGTTATATGTTTAGAATCCTTAATGAGTCTATTTTTAGGAGAAATCAACGGGAATATTATCCGAGTTCTATACTATGATATAATTAATTTTTAGTGAAGAATAGTCGGAACTATTTGACAGCAGAACAGGGGCAAATTTAAAGAATAAACTGTACTTATTGGCTTAACCAAAAATTCTAAAAATTTTATGGTAAGAATATATGTGAGTCTAGTTTCAGGGAAAATTAGTGGATTTTAATTTGGAGTCTCCTAGCTCAAGATATAAATGATTTAGTAACAATGACTCAAGTAGATAGCTTTGAATGAACATATAAGTACATAGTGGAATTATGTGTATAAAAATGGTTAAATTTGCATGTTTAGGCTCATGGATTAAATTGAATTGTGTTATATTGATGATTATAAATTATTATTATTTTCGTAGTTAACAAAGAACCCAAGACATCGGCGCACAAAGGAAAGGAGAAAGCTATCGAGGATTAAAACGAGAAATTCACGGTTTGTATTACTATAATTCAAATTACTTTTTATTAAATGTTTTATATAAATTCTATATTTAATAAGTGAATTATAAGGTAAGTATTGATATTTGAGTTGAATGAGAATTGAATTGAATGGTGAATGTGTATGTATAATTGAATTGTAAATTGATTTGAATGTGAAAATTTTAATTGAAAAGTAATCTTGGAATGGAAATGAAAGTGAATTGAGAATAGAAATACCCTATTAACTAGTCGGGCTAAGTCGGATATAATTGGCATGCCATAGGATCTGGAAGTGTACGGAATTTGCGGCTTTTACTGATCGAGCACTTTATGTGTCGATTTCAGCACCTCGTGTGTCGTATCGTGCACCTCGTGTGTCGTTTTAGGCACTTTATGTGTCGTATCTTGATCAGGTACTATGTACCGTTTTAGGCACAATGTACCGTACTGGTGTGTTGGGTTGGAATCCGTGTATCCGTCAAAGTCCGGATTTATTAATAGGGTGAATATTTGAAATGAGAAATTTAAAATAAATTGATTGATTATATTATTGAAATATTGAAAGAAACGAAAAAGTTGAATAGTGGATTGAAATTGAGATTGAAAATGAAAGGTATGAACTTAATGTTCATGTAGTGATTGAAATTGTTACATGTAATATGTGATGGAAACTGAAGAATAGATAAAAATTGTATCGTTATTATTAATTAATGATAGTTTAAGAATGAATTGATATTTGTGAAATTAGATAGTTACATGTTTGCTAATTAAAATTCTTTATTGTTATTATAATTTGAATTATGGTAATACCACTTGAGTACGGAATACTCAAATGTGCGATTGTTTCCGTGCAAGTTAATAGGAGTCTAGTACCGGTCCAAAGATCTGAACGATCCCGACTCCAGCAAATTTTGGGTGATGTTTTCTTTCTTAATTGAAAGTGGCATGTACTAGGTGTTGTATAAGTTATATAGATATACTTGTAAAGTTGGTTATAAGAATGGTATACCATATTTTGCTATTCGTTTGATAAAATGGTAAATATTATATTATATAATTTGGTATAAGTTGGAATGAAAAATGAATGAAGTTATTAGTTAATTTGGATTAATATTATGAATGTTTAGTTATTAAATGACTATGTTGATGAATTGGTTATGATTTAGATATATTTAGGTTTAAATTATTTTTGATTGTGCCATTGGTTTTGGATTAGTTGGTTTTTGGTTTGAATTTGTAGGGGGTTTTATGTAAAAATTAAGAAGAAATGTTGTCGAAAATTTTTGTAAAAAAAAATAATAATAAAAAAAAAAAAAAAAAAATCTCTGAATACTCGAACAAGTCCCGTCCCATTCCACTTTAATACTTGTGTTGGGCTTCGAAAGTCCATTATAGGGACATAATTCTTCAATTATACTATGAATGTTATAATAATTGTAAAATATCCATAAGTTGTCTGATATATCCGGTAATGCCTCGTAGCCCTGTTCCGGCGACGGTTTGGGGTTAGGGGGTGTTACATAAACTCAACCAAAACATAGTACCAAAATAAACCAAATAACATGGCTTAACTCATACATAAAATATACCAAAACCATGATATCAAGTAACCATATTTATCATCTTTAAAACTAGCCTATACATGCCATATTTACATATATCCACAAGTTCAAAAGTACCAATCGAAAATTGGATAGTGTGATGTGCAACTCCGACTTGTCCGAAACGAGCGAGCTAACGAACCTCTATAAAACATAGAAAAAGAAACAAAGTAAGCTTCATAGTTTAGTAAGCGCGTATAATTTAGAATTAAACTTACCATTTATACGTAATCAAGGCAAATAACCAAAGTAAACTCCATACAATTTCCAAATGCCTATCACAAACATTCATCCATAGGTTAGACATGTTAATACATGAAATCATCCATTATCACAATTCAATAATCATTATAACTAACATTCAACATTTCATTCTCAATCAAATAACCAATAATCCATTCATTAACAGTACTCATCCGTATAAACATGATTTATACCCGTTGAACCTATTAGAACTCCAAAGGATACTTAAGTGATAAACATCAGTAACCCATCAATTCATTATCATTTATGCTCTTTCGAGTCATGATCAGTAAGCTCCTCCTGAGATGGTGAACAGTAAGCTCTATTGAGCAATAATCTATTGAGCTGAAACGGTAAGATCTATCGAGCTGAAACGGTAAGCTCTATCGAGCTGAATAGTAAGCTCATACGAGCTGAAACGGTAAGCTCTAATGAGCTGAAAACAGTAAGCTCTTACAAGCTGATATATCGGTAAGCTCATATGAGCTATGGTAAGTCCACAACAAATGCAGGAGCTCGACCAAAACAGTAACCCTAGTGACATGTCACTCGTATCCTACGAATTCATATGGTTTAAACGGGGCTTGGTAACCAATAGATTATATCGATAAAGCATTTGTATTTCAAGTATATCAATTATTCAATCACATACATTTATTTCAAATATTTACCAATATATATATGTTCGATTCTAATTATACGAACTTACCTCATATCCTCGGATAAAACTATTGGCTATTCATTCACTTTTTGTTTTCCCCGATCTAGTTCCAGTATTTGCTTATCTTGATCTATATAATATCAAATTAACTCATTCAAACTTTCATTCAATTCAATTTAGCCTAAAACATTCATTTTAGCTAAATTACACTTTTCCCTAGACTTTTTACTATTTTACAATTTAGTCCTTAACTCATAAAAATGCAAAATTACACAATTAGGCCATAATCCATGGTAGCCGAATTTCAAAGGGACTCCTAGCAGCCCATATCTTTCATTATTTCACACTTTTAACCACCAAATTTTACAATTTCACAATTTAATCCCTATTTTGCATTTTTGTCAAAAATCACTTTACAAAACTAGTTTAACTATCATCAAGCTTCCATAATCTATCATTAAACATCAAAGAACTCAAGTATTCAACAATGGAACTTTATAAAATCATGAAAAAATTCAAAAATTAAGGCATGGGCTATCTAGAATACAAAGCAACGATCTCAAAAATATAGAAATCACTAAAAACCGAGCAAAAACCGTACCTAATTGAAGAATTCAAGGTTGCCGAACTTAAAACACTAGGTTAGCTTCTTCTTCCTTCAATATTCGGTGCATGAAGATGAGAATCAAGCTTTAATTTGTTTTGTTTTATTTTATTTAACATAAATAACTAAATTACACAATTAACCTTATTATAAAACCTTAATATATCATATAATTCATGGACATAAATGTCCACTAATCTTAATCATGGTCAAATTTCAGTATAAGGACTTCTATTTTAATGATCCATAGCTATTTAATACATTTAAACAATAGAACTCAACTTTTACGCGTTACGCGATTTAGTCCTTTTTACTGAATTAAGCATTTAAACGGTAAAATTTGTTTACGGAACTTTCACAAAATAATCATATCATGCTGTAAACTTTAATAAAATAATAAAATAAATATGTTAAATTCGGATTTGTGATCCCGAAACCACTGTTCCGATTTGACCTAAAAACGGGCTATTACAAGTTTGCCACCCCTCCTTCCTATATCGGGCCTTTTCATTTATTAAGTCAATTATATGTGTTATTTTTTCTTTAAATCAACTAATATAAATTTTTTAGCCCAATAAATATCTTTCCTATGCCCAAAATATTATTTATTCTTTTAATTAACTTGTAATGACCTGATTTTAAACGTTGTCGAATTTTGAAATCCAATTCCGTAAATCGAGTTAGTGGAATCATGAATAGAAAGGTTTATGAAGTTAATGTGAAAATAGATTAAAGAATGGTTAAGTAATTTAATAAAAAAAATCATTAATTAAAGTTCAGGAACTAATTTGTAAAAGTTCAACTGCTGTTGAAATTTTAATTTAGAAAAATGATTGAGGACTTAAATAGTAATTAATTTGAGGACCTTGAAAGTTCATACTGATAAGATGCTTGCGTTTTTGAAACATCGAAGAGAAATGTTGCTGGCATCAAAATCGAGTTAGGGTTTGGAATATTGATTGCATTTTCTCCCATGGAAGTGTTAAATGTTCCCCATACAAATAAATGAAACAAAATCTAAAGGTTTAAAAGAGGATTTGATCAATATTTATGTACTTATTTAAGGTTTTTAGAATTTGAATCACTCTACCGATTTATTAACCAATTCCAACTGGTTTCTTCTTGATGGATACCTCGAATGGTTTTCGATTCGATCTAATTCAAATATCACTAATTTTATCACATAGACAATTTGAGTGTTAAATGTAGTTTGAAATCATTCTATCAACTTGAAGGTTAAATGTTAACATGTCATATATGACTATAGAAAATATTTAAAACACATTCATCAAACTTTAAACATAACATTTTAATATTTGTATATAATTTTACCTAAATATTTTAATTTTTATGAGATTTTATAATATATATATATTAACCTTATAAAAATTAAGCTAATATAAAATTTTATTTAATATTTCAAAAGAATTTTTCTTTTAGGCATTAGGTTTGAGCAATAAAAATTTAAACAAGATCGAATTTAGAACAAGGTTAAGATAGGAAGTAAAAATTTTGATTAAGTTGAGACGAGTTAAAACCTATTTATCCCATCAATAAGTGATTGGGTGAAATGGTAAAAAATATTATACTCCCAAAAGAAGAACGTAGGTTCAAATCTTGAAGACAACATTATTGAAAGTGGCAGTCACGAACTCTAAATATAAATCATAAATCAGACATACATTATAATAAGAAGAAGCACAATTTACCCATCATTTCTCAATTGAGTCGGTGACCAATGGATTTGTAGGTTGAGTTGAGTCTATGTATGATATTAATACATTTTTTATATTTGCTCAAGCCTATGTCCAACTTAACCCCAAATATGGCTTTAAATTTTTTCCAAACTCGTTTATATATGTAAATGACTAACTCAAATCTATTTTAAGTTTGCTCATATTATCTTTTTAAAAATATATTTTTTAATTTAATATTTAATATTTTAACTGGTATTTCTTTCATTAAAATTATAAATTTAGGCAACTTAATATATATTTAGTTTCATGTGATATAAATTACATAATATATAAAATAAAATAAAAATATATTAGAAAAGTATAAAACAAGTCGAACCGAACTCAGATATCAAATGTTGAAGCCCAAGTTTAACTAATATTTTGTTTGAATAATCTTATTATAAGTTCTAATCATATTTGTTATTTTTGAGACTATGTTTAGAATTACCCGTAGCTCCTCCCTAACCTATAAATAAGAAGATAATGCGTTTCAATGCACTCGAACCCACGTTCTCCTATATTGACAACAATGCTAATACTAATTGAACTAAGACTCAATCGACAAAGTTTAACTAATATTTTAAACGAGTTTAATTTTTTTACCTAAATCCATTTTAAAGCCCTATACTTTCATCTAATCCCTTTAATATTTTGAGTGTACTTTCAAACTTCAACAAATAAATTATCCCATAATGAGGTTTAAATATAATAGAGAAATTGCAGGAAACATGGTCATTGAGATACATCATCCATGACGCAAATAATTGGGTCAAAATTCAAATAAAGACAGTCTGTACTTTATTCGTTGACAATCTCTTTGCAAAAATTGGAACATTGCATTTAGACTGTCCAAGAACAGTCAAAATCTGCCACCCAGAAACAAAGATATAATGCCACCTTTAATCTAAATCAAAACAGAAACCAAATATCACACACCATGGATGAATTGAAGCTCTTTGGATTTTGGCCAAGTCCTTATAGTCGAAGGGTCATTTGGGCTCTGAAGCTAAAAGGTGTAGATTATGAATACATTGAGGAAGATCTACCCTTTAATAAGAGTGAGTTGCTGTTGCAGTACAACCCAGTTCATAAGAAGATTCCGGTGCTGGTTCATGGCGGAAAGCCAATTGCAGAATCATTGGTTATTTTGGAATACATAGATGAAGTGTGGCCACATAATCCTTTGTTGCCAAAAGATGCTTATGAGAAATCTGAAGCCATGTTTTGGGCCAAATTCATTGATGAAAATGTACTTGTTTTCGAGTTTTTTTTTTTTTTTTTTTGCTTTTACTTGTGTCATTTCAACTTTAGATTGAGTTTGGGCTTGAGACATTTTCGATTCAGGTATTTTGAATTGGGGTCTTATGACTTAGATTTTTTCTAGTTGAGTCATCTGAACTTCATGTTATTTCGAGATACTTGTTCGGAGTTTAAATCATTTAAGAGTCAACTTATTTATGATACAGAATTTTGTTATTTAGAATAATTTTCGGGCTTGGGTTAGATTTAGCAAATCTAAACTTGCCCACTTTGAACTTAAAAATGACCTATTAGTATTATGCTTGCAGACTGGACCAATGTGGGGTTTCTTTCAAAAATTCGGGGAAGAACAACAAAAGGCAATTGAGAGCTACTCTGAAATTCTGAGAAAAATAGAGGAACATGGTCTACGAGACAAAAAATTCTTTGGGGGAGACCAAATTGGCATAGCTGATCTTGTTTTTGGAATGGTTATTCATATGTTGGCGCCTATGGAAGAGGTGGTGGGATATAAGTTTATTAAAGCCGATAGCTTCCCACGCCTGCATGCTTGGGTCAAGCATTTCAGCGAACACCCTGTGATCAAAGCCAATGTCCCTGATTACAGTAAAGTTGTTGATTTCTTGAAGACAAGAAGAGAATTTTATAGGAATTCTCAACAGAATAACTAGAAAAAATAAAGAAAGAAGGCACTTTTGATCGTTTAAGAACTAAAAATTGGGAAATAATGCAAAAGCATTGAGTGTTCTTTTTCTTGTAACATTTGCACTTTTTTTTTATGCATTGTATGTTTGTAACAATAATTTTATTTTTGCCAATAATTAATGCTTTGTTTGGTGTATAAAATGATAGCATTCAATGATTTTTGAAAAATCCAAGAGATAAAAAAAAATTAAATTTTGGGTGTTTGTCATAAGAATCAGAACAATATCGAGTTTAAGTTTAATTGGCATCAATATTATTGGCAACGTAAGAGACGTGCGTTCGAGTAGGTTGAAGTGCATTATCCTCCTATTTAAGAGTTGGGGAGGGAATATGGGTAGTTCTAGGCATTGTATAAAAAAGAGCAAATATGATAAGAACCTATAATGAGATCAAAGAGCAAACTAGTCTTTTTATTAAAGATTCTATCCATATCTATTATTAAGTGATGACCTATTACTGTTTAGTTGCTTATTAAAAAAAATCATCCATTTCTTATATTAAAAATCACATTCATTTTACTTAAATTAGTCCTTATATGTCAACATAAGGTACACATCGCACACCAAGTGTCACTATTTAGTTGCTCATTTAACTACATCAGTATTTAACAATAAAAATGAATGAAATTTTTAATGAAAATGTTAGTTTGCTATTTGATCGACTATATAATGATTAATTTACCCATTTTTTAGGTAGAGGAGGCAAATTATAATTGTAATTTTTACAATGGCCAAAATACAATTTTATTATTTTAATAGTCTATATCGTTATTTTTTAAAGGATTAAATCAAATTTTTATATTTTTAGGAGTCAAAGTGTAATTTTACCATTATTAATTTAAATTTTAAAAATTTTAAAGAACTTGAATAAAATTTTTTCATTTTAGAGGGTCGAATTTTCTTGCTCTTCTTGCTCAAGAAATTCAATACCAATTTTCTAAACTAGATTTAAAATTTGAAATAAATATTTAAATATGTTTTTAACTGAGATGGTAAAGTTTAGAGAATAAAATTCATGATGATTTGGGTTCGAATCTCATTATGTGAATGTATTTTCTAGATTTTATATAAAAACATAAAAAAGGCTTAATTTAACATGAGGTCCTTAAACTATGCCCTTTATTTGAGTTAAGTACCAAAACTTTATTTCTGTAATCGAAAATTAACCCTTACCATTACACTTCATTAAAAAAAAAAAAAAAAGGTAGAGCCAATCAAAGAGCGTCGCCTCATCATTAAAATAAAACATACCCCAACTCCATCCCTCTCCTCTACCCCATGTCTCTCTCCCCTCCCTTCCGCCATCACCTCCCTCCCACAATCCCACCCTCTTACTACAGGTGTTTATGGATTTGTTCTATATTTTAAATAAGTCTAATTTTTTTCCTTAAATTTATTTTTTAAATTTAATATTTTATGTAAACTCTTTCAAACATTGAACTGAATCTGGATGGATAACTCAACCCCAATTCTACCTCCCCCACCCACTCCATTTTGCTGAATATTTTATGGCAGCTCTTGGAATTTTTTTTTTCTAAACAAGTAAAGGAAGAGGGGACCATATATATAAAAGTAAAAGTGCTGTTGATATTTAGTTGGAAGTAGAGGTGTGCATGGGCCGGGCCGAGCCGGGTTCGGGCAAGACCCACCGAAAATTTTAGGCCCATTTTCTAGGCCCGGGCCCTGCCCGGCCCGAAATATGGGCCTAAAATTTTGCCCAAGCCCGGCCCGAAATAAAATTGTTAAGCCCGAGCCCGGCCCGGCCCGATCCATATTAAATTTTTTTAACTTATTTCATTAAATAAAAAATTTTAAAATATATTAAATAATCAAATACATTTAAAACAAATATTAAAACAAGAAACAAATAAAAAAAAATATTAAAACAATTCTTAAAAGAATACACAAATTAAAAAATATAATAAAAATTGATTATATTAAAATTAAAATTAAAATATAAATATGAATAAAAATAAAAAAAAATATATTTATTATATAATTCGGGCCGAGCCGGGCCCGGGCCAAAAAAATTTTACTCGAGCCCGGCCATTTTCTAAACGGGCCTCGTTTTTTTACCCAAACTCATATTTCAGGCCTATATTTTTACCCGAACCCTCCCATTTTTCGGGCGGGCCTTCGGACCGGGCTCTAGTTGGAAGGTTGACGTTTTTGCTTGATGATCAAGGTATATTAATATATAAAATTTCTGTTTGTTTTTGTTTACATCTTTTTTAAATATTTTTTGGTTGATGCCATGATCTTTTTTAAATATGTTTAGTTGGGAGGCATTTTTTTTGTTTTATTTAATATTAATACAATTATTTTTATTTAATATTAATATAAAATTTTTATTTAATTATATTTTAATGAGATAGTGACATGACACTTTTAGTGACATGACGCTTTTTGATTGGTTGGAATAATTTTTTCAAATGTGAAAAAAGTTGCCAATTTCGGTTACGAAATAAAGTTTAGGTATCTAATTCGACCAAAAAAAGTTTTAAGTACTTAACTCAAATAAAGGACATAGTTTAAGGATTTTATTTTTAATTAAGGCAAGCAAAAATATCCTCAAAATAATATTGACCATTTTATAAAAATTAAGAATTTTTAATAAATTCATGGTATAAATTATAATCACAAAAATGTAATTGTATGGACTTAAAAATTATTATTACAGTCAAGAAAAGTGAAGAATTTGGCTAAATTAGTCATATATACCGTTGTTTTTTTAATTGGTCAAATAGGTCAATTTTTTTAAGATTTAGGGAACTAGACCGATTTTGGAGAGAGGGTATGAAAAGCGCGCCCAGCTACACAATTGGCAAGAAGCTGGAGGAGCTTTCTTCGGAATTTTTAGCTCGGCATGTTTTCCTGATGTGTCAGTAAAAGCTCGTCTAGCTAGACTCACTTTCACACACACTTTCTAAAATTAACTTATTTCCCTAAATCTTGAAAAATACGACCTATTTGACCAATTTAAAAAAAAACCGTCATATATGCACAATTTAACCGGAGAAATTGGCAAAATATGATTTGCAGCAAGCCGTAGCATTAGTGATTGCGATACATCATCCATGACGATTGTATTTAGGCTGACCAAGAACAGTCCAAATCCCCCCCACCTAAAACAATTATATAATGGCCCCTAGTTTACTTCACAAAACAGAGACCAAAACACTACACCATGGATGAAGTGAAGCTCTTTGGGTTTTGGCCAAGTCCTTTTAGTAGAAGGGTCATTTGGGCATTAAAGCTAAAAGGCGTGGAATATGAATACATTGAAGAAGATCTGCCTTATAATAAGAGTGATCTGTTGTTGCAGTACAACCCAGTTCATAAAAAGATCCCAGTGCTCGTTCATGGAGGAAAGCCAATTGCAGAGTCATTGGTTATTCTGGAATATATAGATGAAGTGTGGCCACATAATCCTTTGTTGCCAAAAGATGCTTACGAGAGATCCGTAGCTAGATTTTGGGCCAAATTCATTGAGGAAAAGGTATGTGTTATCTTGATTTTGTTCAACATTTGTCATATGCTTCCTTAATCTTACTTTTTCTTCCCAAATTTGTTCTCTTGTCAACTCTGATTCGAGTCTGGAAGTTCAATTCAATTAATTTGTTTGATTTGATCATCATAAGTCAATATTTCGAACTCATGTATTTTTACTTATAACCTCTCTTTATCTTTAAACTCAATCCCACATCCTTCTAGTTATTGCAATAATAATTGTGTCAATTGAGCTAAAACTCACTTGATCAATAATTTTAATTTAGTTTTTAAAACTTTGGGTTGTTTTTCAAGTTTAAATCAATTTGTGATGTTTGGGTTTGGATATTTCTAGTTTACTAGTTTTTTTTTTCTGCTTAAGTCATCTCGAGTTCAAGTCAATTTGAGATACTTGATCAGATCATTTTAAATTTAGATCATTCCAAATAATTTTAGATATAAGTCATTTTTTCGGATTCAATATAATCAGGTTAATTTTTTGAATTTGGGTTAGAATTAACAGGTTAAGATCTACTTCATTATTTTTTCATCCATTAATAATATCCAATACAATTATCATTACCATTCAAATGTGTAGGACCCATAAATCGAGCCCAAATGACCTAAACAAGTAATCCAAAATGATAAAAAGAATTTATAACTCGAATTAATCTAATTTAGAACCAATTTCACCCCTCCAATCTACGGATCTAGTCTCAAACCACTTGTAGACCAGTAATGTTTGATCCTAACCTTATTAATATAAGTTTGCAGACTCAACCAATGTGGGAATTCTTTCGTAAATTCGGTGAAGAACAGCAAAAGGCAATCGAGAACAACTATGAAATTCTGAGGACGATTGAGGAACATGGTCTTGGAGACAAAAAGTTCTTCGGTGGCGACCAAATTGGCGTAGCTGACCTTGTTTTTGGAATGGTTATTCATATGTTGGCACCAATGGAAGAGGTGGTGGGGGGAGTAAAGTTCATTAAAGCCGATAGCTTCCCACGCCTGCATGCCTGGGTCAGGCATTTCAGCGAACACCCTGTGATCAAAGACAATGTCCCCGATTACACTAGAGTTGTGGATTTCTTGAAAAAAAGAAGAGAACTTTATAGGAAATCTCAACATAATCACTAAAAAATTAAGCACTCTTGATATTGAGAAATAATGCAAAAGGATTGGGATTTTCTTTTCGTACATTTCTATGTTTTCTCCATGCATTGTAAGTTTGTAACAATTTCTGTTTGCCAATACTTAATGTTTAGTGTGGTGGATGAGCTCAACCAATAGAACCTCCTTCCCTTGGATCTAAATTAAATTATAAATTTTTGAAAGGTTAAAATGTAATTTATCATATTTAAAGGGATTAAATAGAATTATTTTTATTTTAAAGGATTAAAATAGAATTTTACTATATATAAATTTATAATATCTATCATTTATATGAAAACTCATATTTGGGTAACAGTCCCCTACCTGCCCCTTCAGGATTTGCTCATTTTCTTGTGATTTAGTCTCTTATAGTGACGAAGCCAAAACCTTTCCAGGGGCTAAGATAAAATTTTAAAATTTTGAGACCGAAGTTAAAAGTTTTATTCTAAAAGAGCTTAAATTATATGATTAATTTTCACGAAAGGCCAAAATTACAATTTTTACATTTATTCGAATGACTAAAAAACTTAAAATGATTAATACTTAACCGAGGTTCAATTTGGTACTTCAATTTTTTTTGTTCAATTAGGTATTTGAACTTGTCATTTTGGTTCAAATTAGTATCGAACTTGACTTTATAGTTTAAATTGGTTCAAATACGTCATCTAACTCAAGTATTAATTTGGACTAAAAAGCCAATTTGAACCAAGACATCAAGTTCAAGTACGTAATTGGACCAAAATAAACCTTAGGTACCAATGTGCACCTTAGAGCCAAGTTCAGGTACCAAAATGTATATTTACCCTAAAAAATTTCTCATGACTAGCCTCAAATCATGTTTGATTTAAACAAGGTTGAAGTTCTTAGACAACAATAACATAAGAAAAAGCATATAAGAAAAACAAACGGACATGGGCCCTTATTGGCAAATCTGGTACATGCATGCAGATAGACAGAACAGACATGTGAAGTTGCGACTTCTCAGTCTGGTAAACTTGAGTGGAGTATCATTGAAATGGTTCACCAGATAGAGTCCCAGAAGTAGGAGGACCGACAACAAGCCCAGTGGATGGTAAAGCTGCATCCAAATTCTTTACATTCTAGGGCCTGTCCATTGCAAAGCTCACGACATACCTTACATGGAGGGCAATTCCAAATGTTTTTCACAACAGTGAGTCGATGTCGATGACCTATATCTTCGATTTTATTCCCAAGCTTCATATATGGGAGATCCCCAAGAGCACAGTTGAGATGAAGAGAGTTATCACAATCAACACAATAGTAAAACCAACGATTTGGCTCTCTTTTTTTCTCACATAGATCGCAATAAAGTTGAGAAAGCTCATAATGATCTAAATAAGTCAAAGTAAGAGGATGCCTATCATACTTGTACCAAGCAGTGAGTGATAGTGTTGCACAACCTACATCTAAACTGAAATCACAGCGCTTCATGCATCTATATGCAACATCCCTTGAGCGTAGTTTTCTAAAACAAGCACTGCAACTCGTTCCCTTGTTGTTGTGGACAAGAAAGAGTGAATGCTCATGACTTGGGTGCTTCAAGATGTCCGACAATAACATACATTGAATGTCAATTCTGAACCTGCAACCTCCTTTGTAGCATCCGTAACCAAATCCTTGATACGAACGAAAGCAAGCACTGCACGATGAATAATTATCCTCATCGTGTGAGTTTGAGAGAGTAAGCAAATGCTTGTGAAATGGGTGTGGCGGTTGTTTAGGCAATTCAGCGCAAACTTTGTGGAGAAAGAACTTGCATTGCTCACAACTAGAAAAAGGAGTTGATAAAGGTCTCGTGCATCCATCACACTGACTATCATCATCTTTGGTCTTCCCACTAAAAGTGAGTCTTAAATTATGATCATGATAGGAATGCTTGATCTCACTTGCTACCATTAGCTCTCGAATAATAATTTGTTCAACAACATCAGTAATCAAATTCCAAGGTTCATGCACCACTTCCTCGGACCTCTCATCATAGCCTTCCAGCATAATTGTTCCATCCCAAATTGCTTCATCAGTTGCACAACGTACATGAGCAACATAAAGGCAACGAGAAGCAGGACAACGGTGATGACCATAGCTTATATCAACTTCCTTGTAACAAATTTTGCACATCCAATCCTCAACTTGATTTTGTTTAAGAGAATAGGAAAGAGAAATCGTGTGACAATATCGTGTTATCTTGATTTGGCGTGGCAATGAAATGCAATTCTTGTGGACAAAGACGTGACATGCAGCACAGAAATAGGGGAATTTTTCTCCGGCAGTGCCACAAAAATCACAAATGAATGACATTTTTCTTAATATAGGCATCCACTGGTGTTCATGACTTGCATCGGTGAGTGGTGGTCGTGAAAAGAGATCATCCAGCAAAAGTTCAAAGTTGCAAAGAGAGCAGGAATAAACAAATCCCTTCCATTGGATTCTGCACAAGAGCAACCACATTTCTGGGGATGAGAAGGTGGTTGTGGCAAGAGAGTAAGAGGATGCTTACGATGGCAGGGGTGATTAATCTCAAGGGGTAGTTCAGCACATTCCTTGTGAAGGTTAAACAATGTAGGATAAGTGCAATATGAACAGTGGTAAAATGGACCAGATATTGGTTTTTGACATCCGGAGCAATCAGACTCGACTTCGTTGTTATGGTTTTGAACGAAGAACAATGGATGGGGGTGCAAAGAATTAGGAAAATTTGCAGCAATGGATGATTGAAGCAAAGCACAATTGATGTGCAGATCGAACTTACAATCATGACAATTATAAACAAATCTACGAAATGCCTTGCCACAAAAATCGCAAATTCCGCGCCCCTCAGAATAAGGTGATTTTGGCAAAAGAGTGAGAGGGTGTTTGGGGTGGAAAGGGTGCCAAATCTTACGGGCCGCTTCAGCACATCTCTTATGAAGATGAGACTCACATTGATTGCAGCTGTAGTAGCTCCAGTCCTCTACAGGTTTATCACACATAAAGCAATGAGCTGCTTTGCTTGCAATACCGTGATCTTCGATGAAGACCAAATTATGGGGATGGAAGACATGTTGAATTTCCATCTCTCTTTCTTTCCAACTCCCAGATACTGTGAAATCATTTAGAAGAAGAAGAACAAAAATGAAATTGCTTCATCAATTATTCCAGGCCTCATGGTTAGTAGATTCTTTTCTTGGCTGTTGGTTTTGGTCTTCTTAAAGAAAGGAATATGTTGATGCTTTGCCCAATTTTGAAGTAGCATAAGAATTCTAAGAATATATAGAGATATAAATAAGCAAATAAAGAAAGAAAGAAGAAAGAAACATCCAAATAAAGAATAAGGAGGAAGAAGGAAATAGGAGAGGATACTTCTCTTCGGAATTTTTCGTTGCTTGCTCTGCACGTTTCATTTCTCATCTTCTTTACTTGAAAGAAAAAGAGAACGTAATCACATGTATACCATTCAAAGCCTAGCCAATGATACCAGTCCCAATGTTAACAAGTATACATACATTCAAGGGGCAAAATTTTAAGGGTGTGCAAATAGTTAAGTCAAACAGACTAAAGCTACTGACCAGGTCGATTTTAATTTTATTGAGTAAATTGTAGGTCGAGTAAAACTGCTAAATCAGATTGGTTTTCATTTTGAAAATCTAAAATTAAATTAATCGATTTTTAATTTCGTATAGATTGAATTTTGTCATATTCACAGGTGAAAGAAAAAACTAATATTAAAATTATATTTATAAAAAAAATTAGTAATTTTTTGTCAATATTATTTAGTAAATCATAGGTCATAATACGCTTTTGTTTTAAGTTCGGCTTGATCTTTATATATCTAACTTTCAATGCTTTTATTTAAGCAATTCAGTATACAAACATGAAAACATTATTGTATTAATATTGATTACTTTATTAAAATTAATTTTCAAGTAATTTTCCTAATTGAATTGATGTCAAGTTAGCTTATGAAATATAATAGGATATTATCTTCAAATATTAAATTTTTATTTTTATTTTAAATTTTGAAATAGCCAATTTTTATTAGTTATTTGGATTTAGAGTCTCATTTCATTAAGCACCAAGCAACCTAAATTAAAAAATAATAATATCGATTAAGCCGATTTCTCAACTGAATTGAATGGAAAAAAAAATCAATTTGATTTTGTCAGTTTTATAGAGAAGTTGGTTCTGTTCTGATTCCTAAAAAAAGTTTGTTAAATCCTTAGATTGAATTCATCGATAGCTCATTCTAAGACAAAATAAAAAACTGAAATATTTTAATTAAATATAAATTATTGAGATCCAAACTTCAAAGTTTTAGGTTAAAGAACAAAATTAAATTAAATTGTTAATTTTTAAGAATCTAAAATCGCGCATTGAGTTTTACCTTAATTGGTATGGGTATTGTTGTCAATACAGGAGGACATGAGTTCGAATGCGTTAAAGTGCATTATCCTCCTATTTATGAGTTGGGGAGACGTTATAGGTAGTTCTAGACATTATAACATTCAAAATAAATGTTACAATTTTCAGCTTAAATTAAAATAAGAATAATGGATGATTATTTATTAAAACATAAATTGGAAATTTTCTCCTTAGATACTCAAAGACCCTTTCTAAATATACAAACCCATATAGCAATTTATAGAACTTGGCAAAAAGAATACCACAATCAAAGATCAAACTATAAAAGAGATGTTATAGAAGTTTGTCATGTGTATGACTTTAATTTAAGTCATTAAATGTATTTAAGAATTTTTTTTCCCTCAATTAATTTTGGTCAATAATGACGTGGCCCAATCACCGATTGAAACGTAACAAAATAAAAAATTTCAAAAATAATTTTTAATTTTCTAATAATATTAATATTAATATCAATTAAAATATATTTCCCTCCCTCACCACCGTTCTCCCTGCCCTCTCCAAAGACAACTGGCATCTCAATTTCCTTTGATCTTTGAAAGGAGACTTTGCCATCTTCCATCTACCCGAACAACATTAAGTAATTAAAACATCATAACCCCATTTTCCTCAACACTTTCCCCTGTTCTAGACTTTACTGTAAAAGACGCAAGCAATTGGTACACTAAAGGTATTTGATTTGGTTATTTACACTTCAAAATACAAACACAAACCTCGAATTGAAAAAAGGTTATAAATAAAATTAAGAGACCACTAAACCAAACTTACAAACACAAAACCTTTACCACAAAAATCAACACTGAAATGTTCCCTTTCTTGTTTAGATATAAACTTACGATCTTATTGTAAGGAAACAAATCCAATACATGAAAAGGAAATCACCAATTTCAGGCTTGAAATTTATCTTTTTGAGAGTCATTTTCTCTTGGGTAAACTACAAAAACAATCACTTTTGTTTGCCTCAGATTACATTTTAGTCACTTATATTTGAAATGTTATATTTTAGTCACTTACGTTATCGTTTTATTACGAAGTGGTCACTCTACCATTAAACTATTCTACCTCCCTAACGGCAATCTTACATGGCAGTCCAAATGGGTTTTAAATGTCAACTTGGATGCCTAGTTGCTGGGATAAAAATAGGTTTTTAATTAAATAAATTTAATTTGGACTGCCACTTAGGACATCCAAATTGGCATTTAAACCCCATTTGGACTATCACGTAAGACCACCGTTAGGGAGGTAATGGAACTTAATAATATAGTGACCACTTCATAACAAAACGATAATGTAAGTAACTAAAACATAATATTTCAAACATAAGTAACTAAAATATAATCAGAGGTAAATAAAAATAAATATTTTTATAGTTTATCCTTTTCTCAAACATGTGGTGGATGGATTTGAAGGTAACTATGGGACAAAGAATCAATGCTTAAGAAAGAAAGGAGAGAAATAATTCTTTTAATAAAAATATAATTGAAGGTTAAGAGAGGAGAGGGATGGGAGAGCAATAATGGGGAGAAGGTGAGAGAGAGATGAGGTGGGGAAATACTTTTTACTATTTTTAATTAATATTAATATAAATGTTAATATATATTTATAAAATTAGAAAAATAATTTTAATTTCTCTATTTTTAAATTTTGGAATTATTTTATATAAATAATGAGGTGATCTATTTATGTGATTTTTTTTGTCACATGTGGATTGGTGATTGGATCACATCATCATTGATCGAGGTTGACTAACAACTGACCTAGTTAGTTTTACGGGCCCACTAGACCAAAAGTTTCTCAAGCTCAAACATTTACTTTTCTAGTTAGAAACCAACGTCTTGAGGCTAACGTTGGATCCGCTCAAGGGCCTACTGGGTTAGGTAAATATCTAACATGTTCGCCAACCAGAGAAGTCATTTTTGGAGGGGAAACTATGTGTTTTTGGGATCTGCGTGCTCCTTGATTAGAACCTCTAGGAGGTCCCAATGGTTTGGACTTGAGTAGGTTGAAAAAAGACATACAACCTTGGCAAGAACGACGTTCTGTGAAATATATGACGCATGCTACTTTAGGGTCTTTAAATTTTATTAATATTAAGATACTTAATTAAGAATCTAGAAAAAAGCAATAAAGAAAGAAATCTATTCATCGAGCAAAAGGAGAGAGAAGGATTCGAACCCTCAATAGTTCTTTGTTTCGACCTATATCGGTTTTCAAGACTGAAGCTGTCAACCACTCAACCATCTCTCCGAAAGCTAATTTTATTCCACCAAATCGAACTAAAGGATAACTAATGGGGGTACTAATGTGAGAAAAAAATTATTTTAAATACTCAAATTGACAAAAAAAAAAAAAGGTTTAAAAATCTATTTGAGAAAACATGCATAATTTAGACAGCAATATTTATAAGTGAAGATTAAATTGGGTAGTGTGAGAGCAAAGTTTAAGTTTAGGGTAGATGAGTTGATGGGCTAAATTGTGCCGGGCTTGGGTTGGTCCTAATGTTTTTTTTTTCTTTTGGCCTTTAAAACAATTTTTGGTATAATTATTTTCAAATCCCTTGACTTTGATTAAATTTTTTCAAACTAATAGTGCCACATGGCAGGATACAATTGGTTGCATTCAAAGTGATGTAAGATTTTAACTCCGTTAGAAGGGTATATCGCAATAATAAATGAAATTAACATTTTAAAAGTAAAGATATCATATTAAATATTTTGATAAAGTATAGGGGTTGAATATGTCATTATTATTCTATTTTCCTCGCGTTGATTCAAATTTTTAAACAAGTTATAAAGAATTTGATATTTATATTCTTTATATTATGTTTTTATTTGCAATCAAGATTTTTATTTTATTTGTTAGATTTTTTTTCTATCTCCTCGCTTAAACATATCTCTTTACTTAAGCTTAAATCAATAAAGAAATGGTTTAAAATAGAGATGTCTATGAGTCGAATCAGATCAGGCCTTAACAAATTTTTAGGCCCAATTGATAGGTTTGGTCTGGCCAACCCATATTAATTTTTTTATTTTATTTTTTATATAAAAATTTTTAAAAATATAATACACCAAATACACTTAAAACATTAAAATAAATATTTCTCAACAAGTTGAAAATAAATTAAAATAAAAATCTTTATACTTAAATAAAAATAAGATATGTACAATTGAACAAGCAAATGTCTAAAATTAGTAGCAAAATTGACAATAAAATAAGAGTTATAGAATATCCAAATAATAACAACATAATAATGAAATGACAGCAAAACAATGAAAAACCAGAAAAAGAGGTTTTTTTTTTTCAATTTCGAGTTGGGCCCAGGTTTAAAAAAACTTTACTCGAGGGACGACTCATTTTCTAAACAGGCCTTAATTTTTGTCCTAACCTATTTCGGGCTTATATTTTTGCCTAAACCATCTCACTTTTCAGGCAGGCCTTCGAGTAAGGCTACCTGACAACCATCTCACTTTTCAGGCAGGCCTTCGAGCAAGGCTACCCGACCCATGAATACCTCTAGTTTAAAACAAGAAGAAAAGTTTTCAAGTAACTTTAAGAAAAGTTTTCAAGTAACTTTTTTGAACAATCACTAATTTTTACCGAGGTAGTGTTTGGAAAGTCATCTGATAATTAGATTTGGGTGTAATTACTTGTAATTACTTAAAAATGTCATGTTTTTATAAGCATTATAATTTGTGAGTCCCACTAAATTAATTGTAATTGGAGCACCCCACTTATACTTTCCAATTTCTAGAGGAGGATGAGAATTAGAATAATTACGCATATAATTACACCAAAATCTAATTTTAAAAAGTATACTTTACAAGTTATAAAAATTACATCATAAGCATAAACACATATGAGTATTTAAAATCATTGTGGTAAAAAATTATATTATAAATTCTAAAAAAAGTGTAATATAAAAATAATATGTGTACCTTATAAAATTATAACAAAAATTATATAATTTAAATCCTAAAAAATTCTAAAGATTAGGTATCAAAATTGATATTTTAAAAGTGAAGATACCATATTAGATATTTTGATAAAGTATAGGGTTGAATATGCCATTATCATTCTTTTTATCATTACAATTTTGGAGGAGATAAATTACACAATACTTGAATTTTGGTATCAAAATACAATAATTTGGAACTTGGTCATTCTCATTGTGGTTATGTCTGCTTCAACCAGTATTATGTTTGACTTCAACTAATAATAAAAATATAATAGAGAGGAATAATTTTGAATAGTTAATTCAAAAATAAAAATTACGCAAAAGGTTATCTAATTAATTTTAAATAGTTTCCCGAATTCAATTTAGAATTTTTGCATAATAGTATTTTTGTTATATAGAATCAACGGTGGATTTTGACATTAAATTTTGAGAGGGATTAATCAAGATTTAAAATATTTTTGGGGCTTAATAAGAATTTTTAAAACTTTTAAAAATTTTGATTACAATTTTTAAAATTTTGAAAAATTAATGAGAATTTTTAAAAGTTTGAGAGAACTTAAATAAAATTTTCAAATTTTTTCATATCTAGTTTTGTTATTTTTAGCTTTGAGCTATTATAAGACTATAAAAGGCTAGAACCATATGGATTTATTCATCAATTCAATAAAAATAATGTTCTCTCATTTGAGTTAAAAGCTCTTTTTTCTTTTGTTTCTCTACTTGTAAGTGCAATAGGCTATGTTTAGAATCTTAAGATGATCCGAATGTGGGTTCGAGAGATTGAAGTACCTTTTAGAGTTTATTTAGGTTTTCTTTAAAAAGAATAAGGAAGAAAATGTTTTTTTATTAATGGAAAAAGTGTTTAGTTTAATTTATTAATATTTTAAAATTGGTAGCTTAATATTAAATTATTTAAGAATTTAAAATTTTAAAAATAGTAATTAAAAAATGTTAAGTTTTAATAATTAATATTTTTTAATTTTATAAAAATAATTAATTTTATCGACGTAACACACGTGAACTGTCATGAATGTCACATAAACATTAATCATTCACGTCATCAAAATTAACTGCTCGTTAACTTTTTCACTTAGTTCTGGATAATTTGATAAAAATAAAAATTAAAAAGCAAAATAAAAGAAAGGGGGGTTTTCTTAATATTTTGAGGGCAAAGAAAAAAAAAAGGACTTTTGCCTAAATTGACTTTATTCTTTTTAAGTTGTGCAAAGTGTTGATTTATCTTTGAAATGAAATTATAATAAAATCCGATGGAAAATTCAAAAATTTAGAAAAAGATCTAAAATAAAGAAAAAATTCTTTTCTAGAATTTAGTCGTAATAATATTATTTTGAATATGAAGTACAAATAATTACTGATTAAGTGAAATAAAATTAACTTAAATTGTAAAGCTAAAACATATTTACACTTTTTTTTTTATGGTTGGTTGATTTAAGGTCACAAAATTTTAGATTGATTTATGTCACAAACCTCATACATTTCCACTTTGCAAAAAATATAAATAAATAAACATTTATAGATATACCAAATTCGATTATGTTTTTGATCTTCAAATGCTAAATTTAAGATTTTAGATAATAAAAAATTGAGAAACCATTTATACATTTCATGGTCTTAATAGTCACTCACAATTTTTATGAATGGAGGAATAATTTTTATTTAAATCTCGAGACTCAATATTATGTTCATTATATTAGTATTTTCATGGTTCAGATAATAAAAATATTTTCTTATGACAAACTAGAAACCAATTCTTCAATCTCATCAGTAATTTTAGATAAAAGTTAAAAGGATAAGAATCAAATAGAAATGTGAAAGATAAAAATGTGTTGTTACAAATCATGTTTCATCTAACACAATCTTCTACTGCTCAAACAACTATCATAAACATAACATAATGCAGATTACAACAACTAAGGCCATCACCCATTTTTACCAAATTTGCTATACCCTTCCACAGAACACAACACACCTCTCATCTTGCACCTTCTTTGTTTCTTAAACTTGAGTAGAATATCATTCAAATGCTTCTCTTGAGAATCCAATAGCAATCCTAATGGACGAAAAATTTGCATTCAGATTCTTTACATTCTAAGGCCTGTCCATTGCAAATCTCACCACATACCTTACATGGAGGGCAATTCCAGATGTTTTTCACAACAGTGAGTGGATGCTCATGACGATAATTGTTGAATCTGATCCCAAGCTTCATATATGGGAGATCCCCAATAGCACAATTGAGATGAAGAGAGTTATCACAATCAGCACAGTAGTAAAACCAACGATTTGGGTTTCTTTCTTTCTCACAGAGGTCGCAGTAATGTTGAGAAGGCTCAGAATCATCAGAATAAGTCAAAGTAAGAGGATGCCTGTCATACTTGTACCAAGCAGTGAGTGGTAGTGTTGCACATCCTACATCTAAAATGAAATCACAGCGCTTCATGCATCTATATGCAACATGCCATGGGTATCGCAGTACGGAACAAGCATTGCAAATCATTCCCTCGTTGCTGTGGACAATAAAGAGTGAATGCTCATGACTTGGGTGCTTCAAGGTGTCTGACAATAATATACATTGAATGTCAATTTCGAAGCTCCAATCTCCTTTGTAGCATCTGTAGCTAAATCCTTGATACGAACGATGGCAAGCATTGCAACATGAATAACCAAACATATGTTGTGAGTTTGAGAGAGTAAGCAAATGCTTGTGAAATGGGTGTGGCATTTGTTTAGGCAATTCAGCGCAATCTTTGTGGAGAAAGAACTTGCATTGCTCACAACTATAAAAAGGAGTTGATATCTTGAGATGATGTCTTGAAGTTGATCTCTTTTTCGATTGCTGTCATGAGCTGTGGTGCATGCAAGTGTCATTGTGGTTATCTTTTTGAGGTGTTTTGATGCTTCCCTACGTATGTTGTGGTTTTTGTATCAGTTTTAATTCTATTGCAAGGAATGTTTTTCTTCTGTATGCCGCAGGTTTGGTTTGGTGTTGTCCTGGTAGGTTGTAAGACTCAGACAGTAAGGAGACAATTCCAGGAGTCTGCAGTGTTAACCAGACACAACAGTGTTGATATTCATAAATTCATAGCCCATCCACTGACCCAAACCTACAATACAGTTAGAAAAGGAGAGGGGGAAAAGGCGCAACAAACATCAATCACAAACAGCCGAGTAAAAACAGAACCTACCTGCTCTGTCTCTGAGTAAAGGACAATCAAGTCCTAGAACTGCCAAACCAATAAAATGACTCTTTTGATGTCTTCATAAACTTCTTCATCAGTAGTTCCTAAAGCTCCAAACCAAGTCCTAAGCATTCAGCATGTTGGATAACCTACATAAAAGCATTCAATGTTTTATTTCATATTTACTCCAGGGTAATGCTATTTTCTCCACCAATTTGTGTCCTTTCTGAAACCTCAAAACCCTAATTTAAAAAAACCGAAAGAACAATAAAAACATTGAGCATGACTAACTATCCACTGAAGCAAGTACGAAAACCAAATTCTAAATTCCACGAAAGAAACCAACTACCGCAAAACATGAGAGCATCACGAATAACCATTCTCTTAGTCTTATCATATGGTCCAGGAATCCCCTCATAAGCCTTCAATTTCAAACCAGCGAAAGCTGCCACTCTGCGCTTACTCTTTGTGAGGAATCATCCTGCAATCAAAGCAAATATCAATTACCATAAGGAAAGTCAAAATGAACCCCAGTTATATACTTTACTTCATATATGCTGAAGCCAAATGCATTGCCTTTGCACCATAAGATTCATAGACCTTGTCAGCCATTAGTTTTTCTCTCAATCCAACAATAATAACCTCAAGCACACTCATTCTACCCTCTTTCACTTCTTCCCTACATTTTCCCAATAACCAACCATAACAGACACACAGATCTCTAATACGAAAAATCAATAGCAAACTCTAATTATTAATTTTGATATCAAACATAACAAAACACACAGATTCCTTTGGTTCTTTTGCAATATATATTCCAATATCCAAATCATAGAACTTCAAACAAATAGAAAAAATCTCTCAAAAAGTTCATACCAAACACTTCCTGAATTACCAAGCATCAAAAACCCAGAAATTTCCATCCTTTTCATTCACAGACCAAATAAAGAACTGTGAAAACACACTAAAAGGGAAAAAAAACCTCGAAAAGAAAAACACACCCACGAATGGTACGCCAGAGGATGTTAGCAGGAGCAGGAAACAGGATGAGACCATGAGAAGGCTTAGTGTTCATACGCTTCCTAAGAAACCTCATGTGCTTCATCTTCTGCCTAACCGATCCACCCCACATGCATATCTCTTCACATCTCACCACCACTACTTTTTGGCCATTCAACAACTCCTTGGCCAATATGGAATCCAACCTTCCCAGCATGAGATGCCTTGCATCCACCACTACCCTCTTGGGTTTTGGCGCACATGCCTCACCCTGAAACCATCTCTTCTTCTTCTTCTTCGCTTGGTAGTAGCTTAGCGTAGGCCTCTTTTTAATGGAATTGGCATGGCTGACCTCGTTTTAGGAATAGTCGTTTTAGGAATAGTTATTCATATGTTGGCGCCTATGGAAGAGGTGGTGGGATTTAAGTTTATCAAAGCTGATAGCTTCCCACGCCTGCATGCTTGTGTCAAGCATTTCAGCGAACACCCTGCGATCAAAGACAATGACCCTGATTTACACTAGAGTTGTAGATTCCTTGCAAATAAAAAGAGAATTTTATAGGAAATCTCAACATAATCACTGTAAAAAAAAAAGTATTCTTGATTGTTTATGAACTAAAAATTGAGAAATAACGCAAAAAGGATTGCGATTGTCGGTGACAGAAAATTAAGGTTTACTTTCAACATAATCACTAGAATGCTCTCGGTTATTGGAAAAAGTAAGGGAAATATACATTTTGGTACTTGAATTTAGCTTCAGAGTTCAAATTGATAGCTAAGGTTTTTTTCTTTCCAATCAGGTACTTGAACATGACTTCAAAGTTCCATTTGGTATTTTGGTCCAATTATGTACCTAAACTTCGCTTCTTATTCAAATTAATACCTGAATTTGGTTTTTTTATTTATCTAAATTAATACTTTGTTATTTGAAAGTGCCAATTTGAACTAAAAAACTATGTTGTAGAAGTTTGTCATTTGTGACTAAAATTTAAGTCACTAAATGTATTTAACAATTAATTTGAATCAGATCATATTAAATTAAATTAAATGAATAATCAGTAAATCTATTTATAGATTGAAGGCTTAATATCAAAATTGTCCTTTAAAATATACTCATTTGTTTAAATAAGTACCTAAACACTTTTTTGGTCCATTTGAGTATCTAAACTATATTTTTTTCTCACATTTGTACCTCGTTGGTCAGCCGTTAATCAACCTTGTCAATGATGATATGGCTCAATCACCAATAGACACGTGGCAAAATAAAAAACTAGAGAAATTATTTTCCTGTAAAAGACGCAAACAATTGGTGCATTAAAGATACTTAATTTGGTTATTTGCACTTCATAGTTTCAGAGTACAAATGAAATTCTAGATTGAAAGAAGACCATAAATAAAATTAAGTGTCCACTAAACCAAACTAACAAAATATAAAACCTTTACCCACAAAAATCATCACTGAAATGCTCCCTTTATTGTTTAGGTATAAACTTATAATCCTACTCTAAGAAAGTAAATCCAATACATGAAAAGGAAAACACCAATTTGAAACTTAAAATTTAGTTTTTTAGGGTCATTTTCCCAAACATGTGGTGGATGAATTTGAAGACAATTGTGGGACAAAGAATTCATGTTAAAGAAAGAAAGGAGGAAATTTTTTTTAATGAAAATATAATTGAAGGGTTAGCAGAGAGAGGGTTGGGGTAAGGATGGTGGGGGGCAGAGAGAGGGATGGGAGAGTAGTGGTGGGGGAATGATTGGAGAGGGATGGGGTGTGGAAATATTTCTTAATATTATTTTTAATTAATATTAAAATAATATCAAAAAATAATTTTAATTTTTTCTAAAAAATTTATTTTTGGAATTACTTTATACAAATAATGAGATGGTTTACTTAAGTGACTTTTTTTTGCCATGTGTCGATTAGTGATTGGGCCACACATCATTGAACATTTAACAAGGTTGACTAATGGCGGAGAATTAACAGGGTGCCAATGTGGGAAAAAATTACTTGAATTTGACAAAAAAAAAAAAAAAGGTTTAGATACATGTTTGAGAAAATGAATATAATTTAGGGGGCAATTTTTATATTAAGCTTAGATTGAATTGGATAGTATAAGGGCAAAGTATAAGTTTAAGGTAGTTGCGTTGATGGGCTAAATTGTGCCGGGCTCGGGTCGGTCTTAATATTTTTCATTTCGACCTTTAGAATAAATTTTGGTATAATTATTTTCAAATCCCTTGACTTTGATTAAAAATTTTCTATCTAATAGTGCCACATGACGGCATACAACTGGTTGTATTCAAAGTGAGGTAAGATTTTAACTCCATTAGAAGGATATATGGCAATAATAAATAGAATTAAAGTTTAAGTATCAAAATTGATATTTTAAAAGTGAAGATACCATATTAGATATTATGATAAAGTATAGGGGTCAAATATGATATTATCATTCTTTTATCATTACAATTTTGGAGGAGATAAATTACATAGCACCTAACTTTGGTCTTTGGTATCAAAATACAATAATTTGATCACTTTCATTATGGTTACGTCCGCTTCAATTAGTATTATATTTGACTTCAACTGATAATAAAAATATAATAGAGAAGAATAATTTTAGAATTTTAAATCAAAATTAAAAATTACGCAAAAGGTTATCTAGTTAATTTAAATAATTTCCCGAAATCTTTTAGAATTTTGCATAATAGTATTATTTGTTATATAGAATCAACGGTGGATTTTGGTATTAAATTTTGAGAGGACTTAATTGAAATTTAAAATATTTTGGGGTTTAATCAGAATTTTTAAAACTTTTAAAAATTTTAATTACAAATTTTGAAAAATTTAATGAGAATTTTAAAAAGTTTTGAGAGAACTTAAATAAAATTTTCAAATTTTTCATATTTAATTCTGTTATTTTTAGCTTTGAGCTATTGTAAAGCCTATAGAAGACTAGAATTGTTTAAAATTATTCTTCAATTCAATAAAAATCATCTTCTCTCATTTGAGTTAAAAGTTCGTACTTCTTTTTTTTTTTCTCTCTCTATTTATTAGTGCAACAAGCTACGTCTAGAATCTTAAGATGATATGAAGGTGGGTTCAAGAGATCGAAGTTCTATTTAGAGTTTATTTAGGTTTTTTTTTTAAAAAAGGAAGAAAATGATTTTTATTAATAGAAATATTGTTTAGTTTAATTTATTAATACTTTAAAATTGACAGCTTAATATTAAATTATTTAAGAAAATAATTTTGTATTTTTTTAAAATTAGTAAGTAGCCAATTGAGTCTTAATTCGATTAGCATTAACATTAATGTCAATGCAGGAGGACGTGAGTTTAAGTGCGTTGAAGCATATTATACTCCTATTTATGAGTTGGGGAAGGGCTATGGATAGTTCTAAGTATTGTGTCGAAAAGAGCAAATATAATAAGATCCTATAATGAGTTGATTGAAAAAAATTAGTAAATAAAAAATAGATGTCAATTTTAAAATTTTAAATTTTAAATTTTTAAAAATAATTAATTTTACTAATGTGAATTGTTATGAATATCACAACAACATTAATCATCCACATCATCAAAATTAACACTTGTTAATTTTTTCACTTAATTCTGGATAATTTGATAAAAATTAAAAATACAAATCGAACTGAAAGAGAAGGGATTTTTATTTTAATATTTGAGTGCAAAGAAAAAAAAGGGACATTTTGCCTAAATTGAATGCCTAAATTGAATTTAGTCTTTTCTAAGTTGTGAACAGTAAAATATGATGTAAGAATCAAATTTGCAAGAGTTAATTCAAAATTTTAGAAAAAGATCTAAAATAAAGAAAAAAATTTGTTTTCAAGAAATTAGGCATAATAATATTAATTAGAAAATGGAGTATAAATAAAATTAATTAAGTTGACTTAATTAACCTAAATTGTAAAGCTAAAACATGTATACACTTTTATTTTGTATGCCTGCTTACATTTCCACTGCGCAAGCATAATGAGATTTACCAAATCCGCTTATGTTTTGGTCTTAACTATCTCAAACAATTTTTTATGCAGTTATGAATGGAAGAATGATTTTGTATTTAAATTTCCGAACTCAACATTATTTTCATTATTTTGGTGTTTTCATGGTTTTGATAATAAAAATATTTTATTATGACAAGTTAGAAAGCACTTCTTCGTTCTCGTTAATAATTTTAGATAAAAGTTGAAAGGATAACAAGCAGATAAGAAAACTGAAAAATAAAGATGTGTGGTTACAAATCATGTTTCATCTAACACAATCTTCTATTGCTCAAACAACTATCATAAACATAACGTAATGCAGATTACAACAATTAAGGCCATCACTCATTTTTACCAAATCTGACTACACCCTTCCACAGAACACGACACACCTCTCATCTTGCGCTTTCTATGTTTCACTTGATTGGAATATCGTTGAAATGCTTCACTTGATATACTTACGGCAGCAATACCAGTGGGCGGTAAAGTTGCATTCAGATTCTTTACATTCTACAGCCTGCCCATTGCAAACCTCATCACATACCTTACATGGAGGGCAATTCCAAATGTATTTCACAATAGTGAGTGGATGCTTATGAAAACCTTTGAGTTTGTTCCCAAGCTTCATATATGGGAGATCCCCAAGAGCACAGTTGAGATGAAGAGAGTTATCACAATCAGCACAGTAGTAAAACCAACGATTTGGCTCTCTTTCTTTCTCGCATAGATCGCAGTAAAGTTGAGAAGGCTCAAAATCATCAGAACAAGTCAAAGTAAGAGGATGCCTGTCATACTTGTAACAAGCAGCGAGTGGTAGTGTTGCACAACCTACATCTAAACTGAAATCACAGCGCTTCATGCATCTATAAGTAACATTCCATGGGAATAGCTGTTCGAAACAAGCACTGCAACTCGTTTCCTGGTTGTTGTGGACAAGAAAGAGTGAATGCTCATGACTTGGGTGCTTCAAGGTGTCCGAAAATAACATACATTGAATGTCAATTCTAAACCTGCAACCTCCTTCGTAGCATCCGTAGCTAAATCCTTGATACAACCGACCGCAAGCACGGCACCATGAATGATCATACTCATCGTGTGAGTTTGTGAGAGTAAGCAAATGCCTGTGAAATGAGTGTGGCATTTGTTTAGGCAATTCAGCGCAATCTTTGTGGAGAAAGAACTTGCATTGCTCACAACTATAAAAAGGAGTTGATATAGGTCTCGTGCACCCATCACTCTGACTATCATCATCTTTGGTCTTCCCACTAAAAGTGAGTCTTAAATTATGATCATGATAGGAATGCTTGATCTCACTTGCTACCATTAGCTCTCCAATACGAATTTGTTCGACAACATCAGTAATCAAATTCCAAGGTTCATGCGCCACTTCCTCGGACCTCTCATCATAGCCTTCCAGCATAATTGTTCCATCCCAAATTGCTCTATCAGTTGCACAACGTACATGAGCAATATAACGGCAACGAGAAGCAGGACAACGGTAATGACCATAGCTTATATCAACTTCCTTGTAACAAATTTGGCACATACAATCCTCAATTTGATTCTGCTGAAAAGAATACCAAAGAGAAATCGTGTGATGATGTCGTGTTATCCTGAAGTGGCGTGGCAATGAAATGCAATTCTTGTGGACAAAAAGTACACATGTATCACAGTGATAAGGGGAGTGATCCCCGTCAGTGCCACAAAAATCACAAACAAACGATATTTTTCTAGATACAAGCACCCACGGGTGTTCATGACTTGCAACTGTGATTGTTGGTGGTGAAAAAAGAAAATCATCAAGTAAAAGATAAAAGTTGCATAGAGAGCAGGAATAAACAAACCCCTTCCATTGGATTCTGCACAAATAGCAACTACATTTCTGGGGATGAGTAGGCGGTTGTGGCAAGAGAATAAGAGGATGCTTACGGTCACATGGGTGATTAATCTCAAGGGGTAGTTCAGCACATTCCTTATGAAGGTTAAGGAATATAGGATAAGTGCAATCTGAACAGTGGTAAAATGGACCAGATATTGGTTTCTGACACCCAGAGCAATCAGAATCGACTTCGTTGTTATGGTTTTGAATGAAGAACAATGGATGGGGGTGCAAAGAATTAGGAAAATTAGCAGCAATGGATGATTGAAGCAAAGCACAATTGATGTGCAGATCGAAGTCACAATCATTACAATTATAAAAAAATCCCCCTAATTGCTTACCACAAAAATCGCACCATCCGCCCCCCCTTATATAAGGTGATTCTGGCAAAAGAGTGAGAGGGTGTTTGGGGTGGAAAGGATGCTGAATCTGGGGGGCTAACTCTAACTCAGCACATCCCTTATGAAGATAAAACTCACATTGATTGCAGCCATAGCTCCAGCCCTCTACAGGTTTCTCACACCCACGGCAAAGAGTTGCTTTGCTTGCAACACTGTGATCTTGGATGAAGACCAAAGGATGGTCACGGCTGAAATGTTGAATTTCCATCTCTCTTTCTTTCCAACTCTCAGATATTGTGAAATTATTTAGAAGAAGAACAAAAATAAAATTGCTTCATCAAATTATTCCAGGCCTCATGGTTAGTAGATTCTTTTCTTGGCTGTTGGTTTTGGTCTTCATAAAGAAAGGAATATATTGATGCTTTGCCCAATTTTCAAAATTCTAAGAATAGATATACATATAATTAAGCAAATAAAGAAACATCAGAAGAAAGTATGAGGAAGAAGGAGGTAGGAGAGGACACTTTTCTTAGGAAAATTTCGTTGCTTGCTCTCCACGTTTTATTCCTCATCATCTTTACTTAAAAGCAAAAGAGAAAGTAATCACATGTATACCATTCAAAACCTGACTAATGATACCAGTCCCGATCTTAACAAGTATACATACATTCAGGGAGCAAAATATGGTGTGCAATGGTCGGGTCAAACTGACTAAAGCAATTCAACGGGTAGATTTTAGTTTTGTCGGGTATATTGTAGGTCCGGTAGGTTTGTTGTCATTTTGGAAATCCAAAATTAAATTAATCGACTTTTAATTTCAAATATAGCGAATTTTATCATATCCACAAGTGAAAGAAAAATTAATATTAAAATTATATTTATAAAAAATTATTGAGTATTTTTTGCCAATATTATTTAGTAATTCAATCATAAGTAGAGCAGTAAATTATTCATAACTAAGTTTTTTATAAGCTCAGCTTAATCTTTATACATTTAATTTTTAGTGCTTTTATTTAAGCATTTCATATGCAAATAGCAAAAACGAAAGCACTATTGTATTAATATTCACTATTTTATTAAAATATAGTTTTTAGTAATTTTCTTGATTAAATCGATGTCTAGTTTTTGTTTATTGTTTCGGAGGTTTTTTAGTTGTAAATGAAAAGTTATAGCTATTCTTTTAAAAAATTGTGAAATAATAAGATATTATCTTCAAATATTAAATTTTATTTTAATTTTAAATTTTGAAATAGTTAATCTTTTATTAGTTATCCGGAATTAGAATCTCATTGCCTTAAGCACCGAGCAACCTAAATTAATAAAAAAATTAATTTGATTTTGTTGGTTTTATAGAGAATTTGGTTCTATTTGGATTGGTAAAAGAGTTTGTTAAATCTTTGGATTGAATTGATAGATTGCTCACTTCGAGACGAAATCGAAAATCAAAATATCTTAATTAAAATGATTAGGATAAAATATGAATTGAGTGTCAAATTTCAAAGTTTTAGATTAAAGAATTAAATTAAATTAAATTGTTAATTTTTAAGAGTTCAAAATAGCAGATTGAGTCTTTAACTCGACTGGTATGAGTATTGTTGTCAAGCAGGAAGATGTAAATTCAAGTGTGTTGAAGCGTTTTATCCTCCTATTTATAAGTTGAAGAAGATAATTCTAGAATTGTTACATTCAAAATAAATGTTGCAATTTCGACAACTCCACGAATCACGGGCTCATATTGGCTGTCTTCTACAAACTTGATGAACTTCTCGAAACTGAGCAGGATTGTGATTTTTTGTGACATAAAACTAATGTTTACTCTCAACATAATCACTAGAATTATTATTATTTTTGTCAATAATTAATGTCTGGTAGATAAAAATGAGAGCATTCAATGGTTCTTCGACAAGTAAAAATAAGGGAAATATACATTTTTGGTACTTGAACATAGTTTCAGAGTTCAAATTAGTACCTAAAGTTTATTTTGGTCCAATTAAGGACCTAAACTTAGCTTCTTGGTTCAAATTGGTACTTGAAATTGGTTTTTTTTTTCTAAATTAATACTTAGTTATTTGAAATTACCAATTTGAACCAAAAAAAACCTAATATGAATTCCTAATTGGACAAAAAAAAACTTTAAGTACCAATTTGAACCTTGAAATCAAGTTCAAATACCAAAATGTATATTTATCCTAGAATAAAAATATTTTATTGATTATTTTTGATTAATATTATAACAATCGAATTGATGGTTAAACCAATTAAATCATCAACTTTTAGTTGAATTGATCTCGGTACAGCTATGACCAAATCCAATTAATTACAAATGCATCATTCATAAGATGCAGGTGAAAGACATAACTAGAAACTACTGAAGATTAACAGATAAAGAAGAAGCATATCTACTTAATTGATTGGATGATAATGAAGAAGCATATCTACTGAAGACATAATTTCTTTCTTTTTATAATTTTATATTAATATTAATATCAATTAAAAATTTATTTCCTTCCCTCACCTCCGCTCTCCCCTCCCTCTCCCTCTCCAAAGACAACTAGCAAGTCAGTTTGCTTTGATCTTCGAATGGAGACTTTGTTATCTTCCATCTACCTGGACAACATTAAGTCAAGATTAAAACATCATAATCCCGTTTTTCTCAACACTTTCCCTTGTTCTAGACTTTACTTTAAAAGATGTGAGCAAACTAACAAATACAAAAACCTTTACCCACAAAAATCAAAATTGAAATTTTCCCTTTCTTGTTTAGATATAAACTTACTATCTTATTGTAAGGAAACAAATTCAGTACATGAAAAAAGAAAACACCAATTTCAGGCTTGAAATTTATTTCTTGAGGGTCATTTTCCCAAACATGTGGCGGATAGATTTGAAGGTAACTATGGGACAAAGAATTAATGTTTAAGAAAGAAAGGAGAGAAATAATTCTTTTAATGAAAATATAATTGAAGGGTTAATAAAGGGAGAGGGTTAGGAGGGGAGAGGAAGAGGGATGGGAGAGCAATGATTGGGAGAAGGAGGGAGAGAGATGGGATGGAGAAATACTTTTTACTATTTTTTTTCAATTAATATTAATATAAATGCTAAAATAAATTTATAAAATCAGAAAAATAATTTTAATTTCTCTATTTTTTAATTTTGGAATTATTTTATACAAACAACGAGGTGATTTGTTTATGTAATTTTTTTTGTCACATGTTAATTAGTGATTGGATCACATCATAATCAATCGAGGTTGACTAACAATTGACCTAGTGAGTTTTACAGGCCCAGTGGACCAAAAGCTTCTCAAGCTCAAGCATTTACTTTTCTACTTAGAGACCAACGTCTTGGGGCTAACGTGAGATCCGCTCAAGGGCATATTGGGTTAGGTAAATATCTAACACGTTCCCCGATCGGAGAAGTCATTTTTGGAGAGGAAACTATAATTTTTTGGGATCTACGTGCTCTTTTGTTAGAACCTCTAAGAGGTCCCAATGGTTTGGACTTGAGTAGGTTGAAAAAAGTTATACAACCTTGGCAAAAATGGTGTTCTGCAAAATATATGATGCATGCTCTTTTAGGATATTTAAATTTTATTAATATTAAGATTCTTAATTAAGAAGCTAAGAAAAAACAATAAAGAAAGAAATCTATTCATCAAGCAAAAGGGGAAAGAAGGATTCGAACCCTCAATAGTTTTTTGTTTCGAACTATATCACTCAGTCATCTCTCCGAAAGTTAATTTCTATTTTATTTTTATTCCACCAAATTGAACTAAATGATAACTAATGGGGGTACCAATGTGAGAAAAAATTAGTTTAAATACTCAAATTGACAAAAAAAAAAAAGGTTTAAAAATCTATTTGAGAAAACATGCATAATTTAGACAGCAATTTTTATAAGCGAAGATTGAATTGGGTAGTGTGAGAGCAAAGTTTAAGTTTAGGGTAGATGAGTTGATGGGCTAAATTGTGCCGGGTTGGGTTGGTCTTAATGTTTTTTTTTTTTCCCTTTTTGCCTTTAAAACAATTTTTGGTATAATTATTTTTAAATCCCTTGACTTTGATTAAATATTTTTCAAACTAATAGTGCCACATGGCAGCATACAATTGGTTGCATTCAAAGTGATGTAAGATTTTAACTCAGTTAGAAGGATATATCGCAATAATAAATGAAATTAATATTTTAAAAGTAAAGATATCATATTAAATATTTTGATAAAGTATAGGGTTGAATATGTCATTATTATTCTATTTTCCTCGCGTTGATCCGAAATTTTTAAACAAGTTATAAAAATTTGATATTTATATTCTTTATATTATGTTTCTCTTTGTAACCAAGATTTTTTATTTTATTTGTCGATTTTTTTTTCTTTCTATCTCTTCGCTTAAACATATCCCTTTATTTAAGCTTAAATCAGCAAAGAAGATGGTTTAAAGTAGAGGTGTCTATTGGTCGGATCAGGTCAGGCTTAACAAATTTGTTAAGGCCCAATTGATAGGTTTGGTCTGGCCAACCCGTATTAATTTTTTTCTTTTATTTTTATATAAAAATTTTAAAAATATAATACACCAAATACACTTAAAACATTAAAATAAATGTTTCCCAACAAATTAAAAATAAATTAAAATAAAAATCTTTATACTTAAATAAAAATAAGATAGGTGCAATTGAACAAGCAAATGTCTATAAAATAGTAGCAAAATTGACAATAAAATAAGAATTATACAATATCCAAACAATAACAACATAATAGTGCAATGACAGCAAAACAATGAAAAACAAGAAAAAGAGGTTTTTTTTTTTCAATTTCGAGCTGGGCCCAGGTTAAAAAAAACCTTACTCGAGGTCCGACTCATTTTCTAAACAAGCCTTAATTTTTGTCCTAACCAATTTCGGGCCTATATTTTTGCCTAAACTCTCTCACTTTTCAAGCAAGGCTACCCGACCCATAAATACCTCTAGTTTAAAACAAGAAGCAAAGCTTTAAGTAACTTTTTTGAGCAATCACTAATTTTTACCGAGGTAGTGTTTGGAAAGTCATCTGATAATTGGATTTGGGTGTAATTACTTGTAATTACTTAAGAATTTCATGTTTTAATAAGCATTATAATTTGTGGGTCCCACTAAATTAATTGTAATTGGAGCACCCCAATTATACTTTCCTAGGGAGGATGAGAATTAGAATAATTACCCATATAATTACACCAAAATCTAATTTTAAAAATTATAGTTTACAAGTTATAAAATTACATCACAAGCATAAACACATATAAGTATTTAAAATCGTTGTGGTAAAAAAATTATATTATAAATTCTAAAAAATGTGATATAAAAATAATATGTGTATCTTATAAAATTATAACAAAAATTATATAATTTAAATCCTAAAAATTCTAAAGATTAGGTATCAAAGTTGATATTTTAAAAGTGAAGATACTATATTAAATATTTTGATAAAGTATAGGAGTTGAATATGCGATTATCATTCTTTTATCATTACAATTTTGGAGGAGATAAATTACACAATACTTGAATTTTGGTATCAAAATACAATAATTTGGAGCTTGGCCATTTTCATTGTGGTTATGTTCGCTTCAACTAGTATTACGTTTGACTTCAACTGATAATAAAAATATAATAGAGGGAATAATTTTGAATAGTTAATTCAAAAATAAAAATTACGCAAAAGGTTATCTAATTAATTTTATATAATTTCCCGAATTCAATTTAGAATTTTGCATAATAGTATTTTTGTTATATAGAATCAATGGTGGATTTTGACATTAAATTTTGAGATTAATCAAGATTTAAAATATTTTTGGTAACTTAATAAGAATTTTTAAAACTTTTAAAATGTTAGATTACAATTTTTAAAAATTTTGAACAAATTAATGAGAATTTTAAAAAGTTTGAGAGAACTTAAATAAAATTTTCAAATTTTCTCATATTTAGTTTTGTTATTTTTAGCTTTGAGCTATTATAATACCTATAAAAGGCTAGAACCATATGGATTTATTCATCAATTCAATAAAAATAATGTTCTCTCATTTCAGTTAAAAGCTCGTTTTATTTTGTTTCTCCATTTGTAAGTGCAACAGGCTATGTTTAGAATCTTAAGATGATCCCAATGTGGGTTTGAGAGATCAAGTACCTTTTAGAATTTATTGAGGTTTTTTAAAAAGAATAAGGAAGAAAATGTTTTTTTATTAATGGAAAAATTGGTTAGTTTAATTTATTAATATTTTATAATTGGTAGCTTAATATTAAATTATTTAAGAATTTAAAATTTTAAAATAGTAATTAAAAAATGTTAAGTTTTAATATTTAATATTTTTGAATTTTATAAAATAATTAATTTTCTTGACGTAACACACGTGAACTGTCATGAATGTTACATAAACATTAATCATTCAAGTCATCAAAATTAACGCTCGTTAACTTTTTCACTTAATTCGGATAATTTGATAAAAATAAAATTAAAAAAATAAAAGAAAGGGGTTTTTCTTAATATTTTGAGGGCAAAGGAAAAAAAGGATTTTTGCCTAAATTGACTTTATTCTTTTTAAGTTGTGCAAATTGTCAATTTATCTTTGAAATGAAATTACAATAAAATCGATGGAAAATTCAAAAATTTAGAAAAGATCTAAAATAAAGAAAAAAATTCTTTTCTAGAATTTAGGCATAATAATATTATTTTGAATATGAAGTACAAATATGTTGCGCGGAAGCGTGTGAAAGAGAAAAAATATTGTACTGAAAAATCACACTAAGTTCAATTCCCAGGAAAGAGAGGTAGATCACGAAGATCACTTAAATACCAAATCTTTCCTAGCCAGAATATCCCTCTATCGTAATTTAGTAGCACAATAAATCACTACAATCACATTCACAAATTATGCAAAATAAATAATAAAGAACACCGAATTTTAACGAGGTTCAAAGAAATTTTGCCTACGCCCTCGGCACTACCAAATATATTTCACTCCAAAATACAAGTGAAATTTACAAATAGAGAGAGAGAATAATGCCTTAAGTAGAGAATGACAATTATGAGATGAAGAAAGTAAGCAATGGTTAAGCCTATTTATAGTTGAGGTTCAAGGATCAACTTGCAATGTCCCTATACAATTAGGGACCAAAATTGCAATTATCCCATACAACTTTTAACCCAACTTGCCAACCAATATTACTTTCTACTTTCGGTGCCCACCCCATTTGACTTTTCAAACAATGGTGGGTTCCAATAATCTCCACCTTGAAGATTTGATTACGATAATCTTATCTTCACACAATTCTTTCTGCTTTTGACAACAATACTTGATAGTGCCTTCTTCAACTGTTAAACTTGCAGGATATTAATCAAGTTCAAACAATGTTCGAACTTGGTTGCTGTTACCACCTTGGTCATCATATCTGCGAGATTATCTGCAGTCTTGATCTTCTGAAGACAAAATTTCCCCTCTTCAATAATTTCCCGCACAAAATGGAATCATACGTCGATATGTTTTGTACGTGCATGATAGACTTGATTCTTTGCTAAATGAATAGCACTTTGACTATCACAATACACGTTAATATGCTCCTGAACCAACCCCAAGGTTTTAGCCATACCTTGTAACCAAATAGCCTCCTTTACAGCCTCTGTTACAGCCATGTACTCGGCTTCTGTGGTTGACAATGCAATTGTAGACTGTAGTGTAGACTTCCAACTTATTGGTCCTCCAAATAAGTGTAAACACATAACCAAAGGTTGATCTTCGCTTGTCCAAATCACCGCATAGTCGTAATCAACGTACCCAATAACACCTTTACCAAGTGTATTATCCTCGCTTGAACAAGAATCCAACATCCACGGTCTTCGAATATACCGTAGAATCCATTTCACAACTTGCCAATGTCCTTTTCGTGATTATGCATATACCGCTCACTATACTAACCGCACTGTGAAATGTCGGGTCTTGTACACACCATTGCATACATCAAGCTACCCACTGCATTAGAATACGGAACTTGCAACATGTATTCTCGTTCCGTATTCGTCGAAGGAGATAGTTGTGCAGAAAGCTTGAAATGAGAAGCCAACGGGGTACTTACAGGTTTTGTCTGCTCGTTCATGCCAAACTGTTGTAGTACCTTTTTCAAATAATGCTTCTGAGACAAGCTAACTCTATCATGAGCTCTATCTCTCCATATTTCCATGCCGAGAATCTTTTTAGCTTCTCCTAGATCTTTCATCTCAAACTCGAGATTGAGTTGAGTCTTCAATCTTTCAATCTCAACTTTGCTCTTAGATGCTATTAGCATATCATCAACATATAAGAGCAAGTATATGAAAGTTCCTTCTTGTAGCTTCTGAAAATACACGCAATGATCAAATTTACTTCTTGTGTACCTTTTCCTTTCATGAATTGATCAAATCGCTTGTACCATCGCTTCTGAGATTGCTTCAATCCATAAAGCGACTTTGTCGGTTTGCAAACCCAATTTTCTTTTCCAAAGAACCTTGAATCCATCCGGTGAGTCATATAGATTTCTCTTCCAAATCACCGTAAAAACGCGGTCTTCACATCAAGTTGAACTAGTTCAAGATCATATTATGCAACCAAGGCTAGAAAAATCCGAATAGACGAATGCTTCACAACCGGAGAAAACACTTCATTGTAGTCTATTCCTTCTTTCTCGAGCGTAACCCTTTGCTACCAATCTAGCCTTGTATCGAATTTCATTTTATCGAAATCCTTCCTTCTTTGCATATACCCATTTGCATCCAATTGCCTTCTTTCCTTGGGTAGTGTCACCAACTCCTGTGTCTTATTTTTATGAAGAGACTGCATTTCTTCATTCATTGCTTGCTTCCACTTTACACCATCAGGGTTACTTATTACTTCTGTGTGAGTAGAAGGAACATCATCATCTGCAATTGGAAGTGCATAGGCCACTATATCATCAAAGCGAGCAGGCTTACGAATCTCTCTTCTTGGCCTTCTATATGCAATTGAATCTTGTTGCTGTAGAGGTTCTTGGGTAGGAACCTCTTCATCATTTGTCCCTTCAATATTAGCTGGATCATTGTAATATCCCGAATTAGGGCCTAATCGGAATAGTGGTTTCGTGACCATAAATCCGAGATAGAAATAATTATTTTATAATTATTTTGAGGTTTATGATATGATTGCATGATTGTGTGAAAATTTCGTGATGAAATTCTATGCCTAAAGTGCTTAAATTTAAGTAGGGACTAAATCGAATAAGTTGCAAAACTTGCATTCTAGAAGTTTTTAGTATGAAATTGTTTTGGAATATTAATGAGGAGGTCTTAAATAGCAATTTGACCAATTTTAAGTTCATGGACAAAATTAGGTCATGGAAGGAATTTTTGGAAAGTTTAGTAGTAAGGGTATTTTGGTCATTTAGTTATTAAAATGAATTAAAAACAAAATTAAAAGCCAATTTTTGTCCATCTTCTTCATTAGGCCGAAATTTCAAAGGTTCTCCATAGCTAGGGTTTGTTTCAAGCTTCCAAGCTCCATAGTAAGTGATTCCAAGCCCGCTTTTAATGATTTTTACGTTTTGAGATCCCTAGAACTCGATAAAGCTTATGTTAGCAATAATTTAACCTAGGGTTTATATTTGGAAAAATACCCATAGGTGAAATTTGTGTATTTTGATGTTTTATGATAGAATATGAAGTTTTAAATTATGTTAGACAACTTGTGCTACTCGGTTTTGAGTGAAAACGAGTAAAAGGGCTTAATCGGCAAAAATACCTAATAGTCACAAGTACATGTTAGAGTGAGAATTTGATGTTGCCATAGAAGAGAAAAGTGATCAGCATGTTGTAAAACATAAGAATAATGAATAAAGTTTAATCCCGAGCCTAGGGGCAAAAATGTAAATATGCAAAAGTTTAGGGGTAAAATTGTAATTTTTCCAAAATTTGAGTTAAGGATTAATTTGATAATGTGAGTATTAAATAAGCTAAATGTGTTATTTTAGATCAAGAAAGACGTGGAATCGACCTCAATCGAGGAAAAGAAAAGATTGTGGACTAAATTGCAAAATCCTTGTATTTTGGTACCAAGGTAAGTTCATGTGTAAATAATGTAGCATAATGGTTATTTTTAAGTTATTGATGTTAATTATATGTTATGCTGAATTTTATTATGAAATGTATGCTTTGTGGTTAATTTCAAATAATATGTAAATTATGTGAACTACTTGTTAAATATAATTGTTACCGAGTATTGATTTCGGCATTCTACGGAAGACGGCAAGGATAAGTGTTCGAGGAAAAAGCCCGTTTGAACCTTAGGAATAGATTAGGATATAAGTGACATGTCATTAGGATGGTTGAGCATCCGAACTCATTGAGTTGAGTCTGAGTTCACTTATGGATGCGAATGTCCGAACTCGTTGAGTTGAGTCCGAGTTCATGAGATGTAACTAGGCATCCGAACTCGTTGAGTTGAGTCCGAGTTCACTTATGGATGCGAACGCCCGAGCTCGTTGAGTTGAGTCCGAGTTCGGTTATGGGCGGGTTACATGATTGCTTGATTGCATATATGGCACTTATGTGCAAGTTATCCATGTATCCGAATTATATTCCGATGTGTTCAACGGGTAAAGTTCTACTCAAGTGGAGGAATATTCGAGATGTAAAGAGACGTATTGGTAAGTGATGTGAAATGGATATTTTGGACAGGTATGTATTTAACCCTCGGGTTGAGTATTGATACAACCACGATAAGGTAATAAGATGATGAAAATGATTAAAATGTGATATGTGTTTTAGTGATACATGCTAATGTTGATTGGTATGACTGTTTGTTATGTTACTTATTATTTGCATATGAACTTACTAAGCATTTATGCTTACTCCTCCTTCTTACTCATTGTAGTTTTGGACAAGCCATTTCGAGAGTCGGGATAGGTCAAGGCTCATCACACTATCCTAAGACTTTTGGTAATGGCTTGTAAATTTAAGTATGGCATGTATAGCAATATACCTTTTTGTGTAAATGATCTTATGGTATGGTGATGGAATGGTTGAGGAAATGCTTGATAATGATAAATTATGAAAATAGTTAGTTTAGATTATATTTGATGTTAAGGAAAATTATTAAGATACTTAGTGCATAAAAACTCATAAAAGGGATGAAATTTGCCATAAATGTAATCTGCAGCAGCACTGACGCGAGTTTAAAAATTTACTAAAAATCATAGAAATTGAACTTGGTGATGGACTATATATCAAATTGAAGCTTATTATGTCTAGTTTCACATGAAACAAATGAAACAGGTAAAGGAATTATATGTTACAAGATATTTTAATTTTAGTGAAACAGGGTCATAGCAGTTTCTGAATCCCCTGTTCCAACTTTAGAAATTCACCATAAATTTTAAATATATAATTAGGTAGTGTATTTTATATTCTAAGAATCCTTATTGAGTCTAGTTTCAGGAGAAATAAACCTCATAGTAATATGGATTTTTTACAGAGATAAATGTGGTTCGTGGTAAATAGAGGTCAGACCAGTCAAGTCCTGAAATAGGGGTAAATTTAACTAATAAACTGTACTAATTGGACCAACCAAAAATTTTAGAAAAAAAATTAGTAGATAGGTATATGAGTCTAGATTTAGGGAAAATTTACGGATCTTAATTTTGAGTTTCGTAACTCGAGATATGATTTTTCTTGTGACTGTGATGCAAGTAGCTTAAAAGCTGTGAATGTAGAAATAAATAATCCAAAGTTCTAAATATGTTAAATTAAGCTTAGTAACACCTCATACTCGACTCCGGCGACGGTCTCGGGCGTGGGGGCGTTACAATCATCGTTAACCTTTTCAAGCTCCACCTGCTGCAAAGTACTACTAGTTTTGTCATCCTTTTGTGAATCCTTGTACTTTAACATGGTTGATTCATCAAAAGTCACATCTCTTCGAAAACAATCTTCTTTGTATCGGACACCGAGACGATATCCTTTTACTCCATCGTTATACCCAAGAATAATGCTTTCTTTGCTCTTGGGTCTAACTTAGATTCTTTACATGATAATATGCAAGTGGAACCAAATACATGTAAAGAATCATAATCGATGTGATTTACCGATCCACATCTCCATAGGAGTTTTTCCATTTATTGCGGTGATGGCAAGCGGTTAATTAGATGGCACGCATATGTAATCGCCTCACCCAAAATTCCTTGCCCAATCCAGAATTGGACAACATACATCGAACTTTCTCCAAGATAGTTCGATTCATGCGTCTGCCACCCCATTCTCATTGGTGTATCCCGAACAAAGAAGTGTCGCACAATGCCCTCATCTTGGCATACTTGTAGAAATGGATCGCTTTTGTACTCAAGACCATTATCCGATCGAAGTCATTTGACCTTTCGACCACCGAGTCTCCACCATCTTCTTCCATTTCGAAATGCATCCAAAACTTCACTTTTCTTTTCATTAGATACACCCATACTTTTCTTGAATAATCATCAACAAAAGTAACAAAATAGTGCATACCTCCCAAAGAAGCTACTTTGGTAGGTCCCCACATCATCACCGTGAACGTAGTCCGAATTCCTTTCAGATTGTGAATTGTTGGACCAAATTTTACCCTCTTCGCTTGCCCGAACACAATGTTCACAAATTCCATTTTGCAAGAATTTGCACCTTTCAATAAGCCTTGCTTCACCAATGTCTGCAAAGCTTTTTCACCAGTATGTCCCAATCGCATATGCCATAATCTGGTAGCCTCTGAATCTACATCTTTTGTAGAAACTGTTGATGTTGATCCAATAACTGTACTTCCATTTAAAAAATACAAGTTATTTCTTCTTGTGCCTTTCATCACCGTCAATTGCCCAGCTACTACTTTTAGTAATCCATCTCTCAAAGTGATTGTGAGCCCTTTAGATTTTAGGGCCCCTAATGAGATGAGCTTTTTCTTCAGGCTAGGTACGTAGCGAACATCTGTCAAGACTTGGATTGAGCCATCGTGATTCTTGAATTGGACTGTACCCACTCCCATTGTCTTACAAGCACTATCATTACCCATAAGAACAATTCCACCTTCTAGCTCTTTAAGACTAGAAAACCAGTCCTTATTAGGACACATATGGTAAGTACATCCTGAATCCAAAATCCACTCATTCGTTTGACATGCCATTGCCATGCCAACCAAGCTAAAGTCGACTCTCATCATGCTCACTACACATGCATTAGAAATAGCCTTGCCCTTTTGTAGCTTAGGACAATTCTTTTTCCAATGCCCTTTTCACGGCAAAAGGCACATTCATCTTTAGCGGGTCTCCTTTGGACTTTCCCTTCTACCAGATTTGTCTTTGTGTGAACGACCTCTTCATCGTTAAGATCTGCTGCGGTTGTATCTCTGTGATCTCTTTTATCTTTCTTTCGAGTCTCGGATCTATACAACGCACTACTGATCGCATCAAATGTGATCGTGTCCTTCCCATGAAGCAATGTGGTGGTAAGATGATCATATTCATCGGAAGGAATTCAACAACAATAATGCCTTGTCTTCATCTTCAAATTTCTCATCCAAATTTAGCAAGTCTGCTAAAATTTTATTGAATGAGTTCACATAGTCATTCATCGACATACCGGTGCATACGTGAATCGATAAAGTTTCTTTTTCATATAAAGCCTATTTTCAAGACTTTTCGTTAGAAACTTTTCTTCCAAAGTATCCCATAACTTCTTCACGATGTCTCCCTCATGACAGTAGTACTTCGCTCTTTGGCCAAACATAGGCGGATTGTACCACACGCCTGTCTATTGATCTTGGCCCACCTTGTCATCCATCTTGTGAGGTTTTTCTTCAAGGGCTATATCTAGCTCTTGCGACATAAGACATCCAGATCTCACATTGCCACATACCAAAATTATTGGTACCGTCAAATTTCTCTACTTCAAATTTTGCATTTGTCACAAGAGTCCTTGCGATGACGATGTCACGCCATTTTCTCCTCAATCCCAACTCATCGATCGTGAATAGTACCATATACGTGAATAGTGCCATATACATAAATAGTACTATATACGTGAATAGTGCTGTATACGTGAATAGTACCATAAACGATCGTATTCCCCAAGTACGAATCTGGCTTTGGTACCAATTGTTGCGCGGAAGCGTGTGAAAGAGAAAAAATATTGTACTGAAAAATCACACTAAGTTCAATTCCCAGGAAAGAAAGATAGATCACGAAGATCACTTAAATACCAAGTCTTTCCTAGCCAGAATATCCCTCTATCGTAATTTAATAGCACAATAAATCACTACAATCACATTCACAAAATATGCAAAATAAATAATAAAGAACACGAATTTTAACAAGGTTCAAGAATTTTGCCTACGCCCCTCAAGCACTACCAAATATATTTCACTCCAAAATACAAGTGAAATTTACAAATAGAGAGAGAGAATAATGCCTTAAGTAGAGAATGGCAATTATGGGATGAAGAAAGTAAGCAATGGTTAGGCCTATTTATAGTTGAGGTTCAAGGATCAACTTGCAATGTCCCTATACAATTAGGGACGAAAATTGCAATTATCCCATGCCAACTTTTAACCCAACTTGCCAACCAATATTACTTTCTACTTTCGGTGCCCACCCCATTTGACTTTTCAAACAATGGTGGGTTCCAATAAAATAATTACTAATTAAGTGAAATAAAATTAACTTAAATTGTAAAGCTAAAACATATTTATACTTTTTTTATGGCTGGTTGATTTAAGGTCACAAAATTTTAGATTGATTTATGTCACAAACCTTGTATATTTCCACTTTGCAAAAATATAAATAAGTAAATAAACATTTATAGATATACTAAATTGATTATATTTTGATCTTCAAATGCTAAATTTAAGATTTTAGATAATAAAAAATTGAGAAACCATTTATACATTTCATGGTCTTAATAGTCGCTCACAATTTTTATGAATGGAGGAATGATTTTTTATTTAAATTTCGAGACACAATATTATGTTCATTATATTAGTATTTTCATGGCTCAGATAATATAAATATTTTCTTATGACAAACTAGAAACTAATTCTTCAATCTCATCAGTAATTTTAGATAAAAGTTGAAAGGATAAGAATCAAATAGAAAAGTGAAAGTTAAATATGTGCTGTTACAAATCATGATTCATCTAACACAATCTTCTGCCGCTCAAACAACTATCATAAACATAACATAATGCAGATTACAACAACTAAGGCCATCACCCATTTTTACCAAATCTGCTACACCTTTCCACAGAACACTACGCACCTCTCATCTTGCGCCTTTTCTGTTTCTTAAACTCGAATGGAATATCATTCAAATGCTTCGCTCAAGTCTCCAACGGCAACCCCAGTGGAAGGTGAAGTTGCATTCAAATTCTTTACATTCTAGGGCCTGACCATTGCAAATTTCACCACATACCTTACATGGAGGGCAATTCCAAATGTTTTTCACAACAGTGAATGAATGTTTATGACTATAATATTTGAATTTGTTCCCAAGCTTCATATATGGGAGATCCCCAATAGCACAATTGAGATGAAGAGAGTTATCACAATAAGCACAGTAGTAAAACCAACATTTGGGTCTCTTTCTTTCTCACAGAGGTCGCAGTAATGTTGAGAAGGCTCAGAATCATCAGAATAAGTCAAAGTAAGAGGATGCCTGTCATTCTTGTACCAAGGAGTGAGTGGTAGTGTTGCACAACCTACATCTAAACTGAAATCACAGCGCTTCATGCATCTATATGCAACATCCCTTGAGCGTAGTTTTCTGAAACAAGCACTACAACTCGTTCCCTTGTTGTTGTGGTCAAGAAAGAGTGAATGCTCATGACTTGGGTGCTTCAAGGTGTCCGACAATAACATACATTGAATGTCAATTCTGAAGAAGCAATTTCCTTCGTAGCATCCGTAGCTAAACCCTTGATAGCAACGATTGCAAGCCCAGCACCATGAATTACCTTCCTTATTCTGTAAGTTTGTGAGAGTAAGCAAATGCCTGTGAAATGGGTGTGGCATTTTTTTAGGCAATTCAGCGCAATCTTTGTGGAGAAAGAACTTGCATTGCTCACAACTATAAAAAGGAGTTGATATAGGTCTCGTGCACCCATCGCACAGACTATCATCATCTTTGGTCGTCCCACTAAAAGTGAGTCTTAAATTATGATCATGATAGGAATGCTTGATCTCACTTGCTACCTTTAGCTCTCCAATACTAATTTGTTCAGCAACATTAGTAATCAAATTCCAAGGTTCATGCAGCACTTCCTCGGACCTCTCATCATAGCCTTCCAGCATAATTTTTCCATCCCAAATTGCTTTATCAACTGCACAACGTACATGAGCAATAAAACGACAACGAGAAGCAGGACAACGGTAATGGCCATAGCTTATATCAACTTTCTCGTAACAAATTTTGCACATCCAATCCTCATATTGACTTTGTTGAAGAGAATAGGAAAGAGAAATCGTATGACGATGTTTTGTTATCATGATGTGGCGTGACAATGAAATGCAATTCTTGTGGACAAAAAGTACACATGTATCACAGTGATAAGGGGAGTGATCCCCGTCAGTGCCGCAAAAATCACAAACAAATGACATTTTTCTAGATACAAGCATCCACGGGTGTTCATGACTTGCAACTTTGATTGTTGGTGGTGAAAAAAGAAAATCATCAAGTGAAAGATCAAAGTTGCATAGAGAGCAGGAATAAACAAACCCCTTCCATTGGATTCTGCACAAATAGCAACTACATTTCTGGGGATGAGTAGGTGGCTGTGGAAAGAGAGTAAGAGGATGCTTACGGTCACAGGGGTGATTAATCTCAAGGGGTAGTTCAGCACATTCCTTATGAAGGTTAAAGAACGTAGGATAATTGCAATCCGAACAGTGGTAAAATGGACCAAATATTTGTTTTTGACACCCGGAGCAATCAGGTTTAACTTTCTTGTTATGGGTTTGAATGAAGTGGAAAGGATGGGGTGCAAAAAATTAGGAAAATTTTCAGCAATGGATGATTGAGGCCAAGGGCATTTGATGTGCAAAGAAACCAGACAAGTCGAACAATGATAAACAAATCCTTGAATTTCCTTACCACAGAAATCGCACCAGTTTAACCCAATTGGGAATCTCTGAACAATTGATTTTTGCAGAAGAAAGAGAGGGTGTTTGGGGTGGAAAGGATGCTGAATTTCAAGGGGCAGTTCAGCACAATTCTTATGAAGATAAAACTCACATTTCCGGCAGCCGTAGTAGCTCCAGCCCTCTAGAGGTCCCTCACACATACTGCAATGACCTGCTTTGCTTGCAACACTGTGATCTTGGATGAAGACCAAAGGATGATAATGGTGACAGCTGAAATATTGAATTTCCATCTCTCTTTCTTTGCAACTCCCAGATACTGTGAAATCGTTTAGAAGAAGAAGAACAACAAAAATGAAATTGCTTCATCAAATTATTCCAGGCCTCATAATTCTTTTCTTGGGTGTTGGTTTTGGTCTTCATAAAGAAAGGAATATGTTGATGCTTTGCCCAATTTTCAAGTAGCAAAAGAATTCTAAGAATAGATATAGATATAATTAAGCAAATAAAGAAAGAAAGAAGAAAGTATAAGGAGGAAGAAGGAAATAGGAGAGGATACTTTTCTCTGGAAATTTTCGTTGCTTGCTCTCCACGTTTCATTCCTTGTCATCTTCACTTAAAAAAAAAAAAAAGTAATCACATGTATACCATTCAAAGCCTAGCTAATGATACCAGTCCCAATGTCAACAAGTATACATGCATTCAAGGGGGCAAAACCTATGGGATTGCTAACTACAAGATAAAACTTTCAATTAATTTGATTTTGTCGATTTTTATAGAGAAATTGGTTATATTTTGATTTTTAAAAAATTTGTTAAATCTTTGAATTAGATTGAATTGATCGATTGCTCACTCCAAGACAAAATAAAAAATAAAAATATAAATTATTGAGAGCCAAACTTCAAAGTTTTAGGTTAAAGAACTAAATTAAATTAAATTGTTAATTATTAAGAGTCTAAAATCGTCGATTGAGTTTTAACTTGATTGGAACGGGCATTGTTCCCAATATAGAAGGATGAAGATTCTAGTGCGCTGAAATGTATTATCCTCCTATTTATAGTTTTGAGAAGTATTATTAGAAGTTTTAGACATGATGAGATTCAAAATAAATGTTGCAATTTTCAACTTAAATTAAAATGAGAAGGCTGAGGTTCATATCATCAATGGTCGTAGCTGCTGCTCCTCTTGCTCGAGAAGCCACGGATACAAGCGTATTGGTTAGGGACAGTGCCTCCTGTTCATCAAGGCGCAGGTCTCTAAGAACAAAACCAAATGGTGCCAACTTCACGGGCGGATATTGGTTGTCTTCTACAAACTTGATGAACTTCTTCTTAGCAGGATTGTGATTTTCTGTAACACAAAATTAATGCTTACTCTCAACATGATCACTAGAATGATTATTTTTTTGTCAATAATTAATGTCTGGTAGATAAAAATGAGAGCATTCAATGGTTCTTGGACAAGTAAAAATAAGGGAAATATACATTTTGGTACCTGAACTTAGCTTTAGAGGTCCAATTGGTACCCAAAAGTTTTTTTTTGTTCAATTAGGTACTTGAACATGACTTCAAAGTTCAATTTGGTATTTTGGTCCAATTAAGTACCTAAACTTGGCTTCTTGGTTCAAATTGGTACATGAATTTGGTTTTTTTGTCTAAATTAATACCTAGTTATTTAAAATTACCAATTTGAACCAAAAAACCTAGTGTAGATTCCTAATTGGACCAAAAAAACTTTAAGTACCAATTTGAACCTTAAAGTCAAGTTCAATTACCAAAATGTATACTTATCCTAGAATAAAAATATTTTATTAACTGTTTTAGATTAATATTATAACAATCGAATTGATGGTTAAACCAATCAAATCATCAATTTTTAGTTGAATCGTTCTCACTACAGTTGTGACCAAATCCAGATAATTACAAATGCATCATTCATAACATGTAGGTGAAAGACATAATTAGAAACTACTGAAGACTAACAGATAAAGAAGAAGCATAACTACTTAATTGATTGGATGATATGAATTAGTTTAATATCGCTTAAAAATGATTAAAATTTAAATTTTTACTATTATTATAAAGATTTTTTCATAAAATTTATAATAATATCATTTGTTTTTTAAATATTTTTTATACAATTTATTTTACATATTTTTTACCCACATCAACAATGTATCATAATATAATATTAATATAAAGTTAAATTTTACTATTAATATATGAACTATGCATAAATTAAGGATTTAATTCTTATATTCTAATTTATTCATTTTGAGTCGTCATATTTTCTTAATTTCGAAATTTCAAATAGGAAAACATCAATTTCAAGCTTCAAATTTATTTTTTGAGGATCATTTTCCCGAACATGTGGTGGATGGATTTGAAGGCAACTATGGGACAAAGAATCAATGTTTAAGAAAGAAAAGGAGATTTGGGTGACCCACATTCCTATTAAAGAAACAGTACATTGGTAAAATTAGGGAATCTGTTAATTCAAAATTAAAAATTAGGCAAAAGGTTATCTAATTAATTTAAATAATTTCCCCGAAATCATTTTAGAATTTTTGCATAATGGCATTATTTGTTATATAGAATCAACGGTGGATTTTGGTATTAAATTTTGAGAAGAATTAGTTGAAATTTAAAATATTTTGGGGTTTAATCAGAAATTTTAAAACTTTTAAAATTTTAATTATAAATTTTTAAAATTTTGAAAAATTAATGAGAATTTTAAAAGTTTGAGAGAACTTAAATAAAATTTTCAAATTTGCTCATATTTAGTTTTGTTATTTTTAGCTTTGAACGTACTAATTTAAGCTATTATAAGACCTATAAAAGGCTAGAACAATATGGATTTATTCATCATTTCAATAAAATTAATGTTCTCTCATTCGAGTTAAAAGCTCGTTTTCTTTTGTTTCTCTACTTGTAAGTTCAACAGGCTATGTTTAGAATCTTAAGATGATCCAAATGTAGGTTTGAGAGATTGAAGTACTTTTAGAGTTCATTTAAGTTTTCTTAAAAAGAATAAGGAAGAAAATGTTTTTATTAATGAAAAAGTGTTTAATTTAATTTATTAATATTTTAAAATTGGCAGCGTAATATTAAATTATTTAAGAATTTAAAATTTTAAAATATTAATTAAAAAAGGTCAATGTTAAGTTTTAATATTTAATATTTTTAAAAATTTTAAAATAATTAATTTTACTGAATGCCACATAAACATTAATCATTCACATCATCAAATTTAACGGCTCGTTAACTTTTCACCTAGTTCGGATAATTTGAGAAAAATAAAATTAAAAAGCAAAATAAAAGAAAATGGTTTTTCTTAATATTTTGAGGGTAAAGAAAAAAAAGACATTTTGCCTAAATTGACTTTATTCTTTTCTAAGTTGTGAAAAGTGTTGATTTATTTTTAAAATGAAATTAAAATAAAATGTGATGGAAATTTCAAAAATATAGAAAAGATCTAAAATAAAGAAAAAATTTCTTTTCTAGAATTTAGGCATAATAATATTATTTTGAATATGGAGCACAAATAATTACTGATTAAGTGAAATAAAATTAACCTAAATTGTAAAGCTAAAACATATTTACACTCTTTTTTATGGCTGGTTGATTTAAGATCACAAAATCTTGATTGATTTATGTCACAAACCTCGTACATTTCCACTTTGCAAAAATAATAAATAAGCAAATAAACATTTATAGATATACCAAATTGATTCGTTTTGATCTTCAAATGCTAAATTTAACATTTTAGATAATAAAAAATGAGAAACCATTTAGACATTTCATGGTCTTAACAATCACTTACAATTTTTATGAATGGAGGAATGATTTTGTATTTAAATTTAGAAACTCAATATAATGTTCATTATTTTAGCATTTTCATGGTTCAGATAATAAAATTATTTTCTTATGACAAACTAGAAATCAATTCTTCAATCTCATTAGTAATTTTAGATAAAAGTTGAAAAAATAAGAATCAAATAGAAAAGTGAAAGATAAAGATGTGTTGTTACAAAGTATGTTTCATCTAACACAATCTTCTACTACTCAAACAATTATCATAAACATAGCATAATGCAGATTACAACAACCAAGGCCATCACCCATTTTTACCAAATCTGCTACACCTTTCCACAGAACATTACATACCTCTCATCTTGCGTCTTCTCTATTTCTTAAACTTGAGTGGAATATTATTAAAATGCTTTGCTCGAGTCTCCAAATGCAACCCCAGTGGACGATAAAGTTGCATTCAGATTCTTTACATTCTAGAGCCTGTCCATTGCAAACCTCACGACATCCCTTACATGGAGGGCAATTCCAGATGTTTTTTACAGTAGTGAGTGGATGCTTATGATAATAAGATTTGAATTTGTTCCCAAGCTTCACATATGGGAGATCCCCAATAGCACAATTGAGATGAAGAGAGTTATCACAATTAGCACAGTAGTAAAAGCGACGATTTGGGTCTCTTTCTTTCTCGCAGAGATCACAGTAAAGTTGAGAAGGCTCAGAATCATTAGAATAAGTCAAAGTAAGAGGATGCCTGTCATACTTGTACCAAACAATGAGTGGCAATGTTGCACAACCTACCTCTAAACTGAAATCACAGCGCTTCATGCATCTATATGCAACATCCCTTGAGCCTAGTCTTTTGAAACAAGCACTGCAACTCGTTTTCTGGTTGTTGTGGACAAAAAAGAGTGAATGCTCATCATGACTTGGTTGCTTCAAGGTTTCCGACAATAACATACATTGAATGTCAATTTCAAAGCTGCAATCTCCTTCGTAGCATTGGTATGGAAATCCTTGATACCAACGACGACAAGCACTGCACCATGAATAACCATCCTCATTGTGTGTGTTTGAGAGAGTAAGCAAATGCTTGTGAAATGGGTGTGGCATTTGTTTAGGTAATTCAGCGCAATCTTTGTGGAGAAAGAACTTGCATTGCTCACAACCATAAAAAGGAGTTGATATAGGTCTCGTGCACCCATCACACTGACTATCGTCATCTTTGGTCTTCCCACTAAAAGTGAGTCTTAAATTATGATAATGATAGGAATGCTTTATCTCACTTGCTACCATTAGCTCTCCGATACGAATTTGTTCAACAACGTCAGTAATCAAATTCGAAGGTTCATGCAGCACTTCCCCGGACCTCTCATCATAGCCTTTCGGCATAATTCTTCCATCTCATATTACTTTATCAGTTGCACAACGTACATGAGCAATATAACGGCAACGAGAAGCAGGACAACGGTAATGACCATAGCTTATATCAATTTCCTCGTAACAAATTTTGCACATCCAATCCTCAATTTGATTCTGTCGAAAAGAATACCAAAGAGAAATCGTGTGACGATGTCGTGTTATCCTGATGTGGCGTGGCAATGAAATGCAATTCTTGTGGACAAAAAGTACACATGTAGCACAGTGATAAGGGGAGTGATCCCCGTCAGTGCCGCAAAAATCACAAACAAACGACATTTTTCTAGATACAAGCATCCACGGGTGTTCATGACTTACAACTGTGATTGTTGGTGGTGAAAAAAGAAAATCATCAAGTGAAAGATCGAAGTTGCATAGAGAGCAGGAATAAACAAATCCCTTCAATTGGATTCTGCACAAATAGCAGCTACATTTCTGGGGATGAGTAGGCGGTTGTGACAAGAGAGTAAGACGATGCTTATGGTCACAGGGGTGATTAATCTCAAGGGGTAGTTCAGCACATTCCTTATGCAGGTTAAAAACTCTATGATATGTGCAATCTGAGCAGTGGTAAAATGAACCAGATATTGGTTTTTGACATCCGGAGCAATCAGGCTCGACTTCCTTGTATTTATTTTGAATGAAGAACAATGGATGGGGGTGCAAAGAAATAGGAAAATTAGCAGCAATGGATGATTGAAGCAAAGCACAATTGATGTGCAGATTGAACTTACAATCATAACAATTATAAAAAAAGTACTCGATTTGCCTTACCACACAAATCGCACGCCCCAAAATATGGTGCTGGCAAAAGAGTGAGCAGGTGTTTGGGGTGGAAAGGATGCTGAATCTTGGGGGCTAACTCTAACTCAGCACATTCCTTATGAATGTTAAACAATGAAGGATAAGTGCAATCTGAACAGTGGTAAAATGGACCAGATATTGGTTTTTGACACAAGGGGCAATCAGGCTCGACTTCATTGTTATGATTTTGAATGAAGAACAATGGATGGGGGTGCAAAGAATTAGGAAAATTAGCAGCAATGGAAGATTGAAGCAAAGCACAATTGATGTGCAGATCGAACTTACAATCATTACAATTATAAACAAATCCCCTTAATTCCTTACCACAAAAATCGCACATTCCGCGCCCCCCGGAATAAGTTGATTTTGGCAAAAGACTGAGAGGGTGTTTCGAGTGGAAGGGATGCTGAATCTGGGGGGGCTAACTCTAACTCAGCACATTCCTTATGAAGATAAAACTCACATGGATTGCAGCCATAGCTCCAGCCCTCTACAGGTTTCTCACACCCAAGGCAAAGAACTGCTTCTGGGTCTTCTACTTCGCTTGCAACAGTCTGATATTTGAAGAAGACCAAAGGATGTGGATGACTGAAATGTTGAAGTTCCATGGTCTCCCCCTCTGTCCTACTCTCACACTCACTCACATCCATTTCAAGAAAACCTTGAGTTTGCTTCACTTTACTCCACCCTTTCTGGTATACTTTCTTAGGTATTGCTTTTGTCCTTCTTAAAGAGAAGAATCATTTCAGTCGTTGACTTGTGAGACTATTTGTCAATATTTCTTTTCCCCTAATACCCCAAGCATTTCCATCCTAAGGATAAGAATATGGAACATTCAATTTTAATAAGCTAATTAAATCTGCTAGAGTTTGAAAAAGAATATAATGTTTTTATGTATTAATATAATTGATTTTTGTTTAAATTAATTATGAAATTGAAATATATATATAAATTTACTTTAACCAATCTTATTAAAATGTGTCTTTACTTAATAATATATTTTAAGTTTAACAATTTACTATTTAAGTTTAAAATTTTATTAACATGTTTTAATCCAAGGATGAGTGAGGAGGGTGTGTAGGCAACTTTTCAAGAGTGTTTAATTATGAAGGTTTTGATGTTGCTCCTTGTTTTGGTATATGATATTTGGGGTTGTAATTAAAGACTCATGGAGGCAATAGGTTTGCTGTGACTGCATTGCTGCCAATTTGTTGGATGCTTCTTTTATGGTGTTTATTTAGTTTCTAAGGGATGCTCACAAATTGATAACATGAGATGATGTCTTGAAGTTGATCTCCTTTTTTATTGCTGTCATGAGCTGTGGTGTATGCAAGTGTCATTGTGGACCTGTGGTTATCTTTTTGAGGTGTTTTGATGCTTCCCTATGGATGTTGGGGTTTTTATATCAGTTTTAATTTTATTGCAAGGAATGTTTTTCTTCTGTATGTCAAAGGTTTGGTTTGGTGTTGTCTTGGTAGGTTGTAAGGCTCAGGCAGTAAGGAGACAATTAGAGGAGTCTGCAGTGTTAACCAGACACAACAGTTTTAATTTTTAGTTCAACCAATTTTACATGGCTAAATTGTGACCAAATCCAATTAATTTCAAATGCATCATTCATAACGTGTAAGGGAAAGACGTAATTAGACATGTATACCATAATTAATTATTACAATAAATTATAAATAAATCTATTTATATATTGAAGGATTGATATCAAAATTGTCCTTTAAATTGTATTTGTTTTCTTAAATAGGTATCTAAACACTTTTTTAATCAATTTGAGTATTTAAACTATATTTTTTTCTCACATTTGTACTTGATTAGTCATTCGTTAGTTATTCATTAATCAACCTTGGTTAACGATGATGTGGTTCAATTACCAATCGACACATGGTAAAATAAAAAAAATTTTAAAATTATTTTTTTTTTAAAAGATACAAATATTATTGTCCCGCAAGAGGACGTGGGTTCAAGTTCGTTGAAGCGTATTATACTCCTATTTATGAGTTGATGAGGGGCTATGAGTAATTCTAAGTATTATGTCAAAAGAATAAATATAATAAAACCTATAATGAGTTTGATTGAAAAAATTAGTAAATAAAAAATAGATGTCAATTTTAAAATTTTAAAATTTTTAATTTTTAAAAACAATTAATTTTTACTAACGTGAATTGTTATGAATATCACATCAATATTAATCATCCATATCATCAAAATTAACAGCTTGTTAATTTTTCACTTAATTCTGGAAAATTTGATAAAATAAAAATTAAAATCGAACTGAAAGAAAATGGATTTTTATTTTTAATATTTTGAGGGCAAAGAAAAAAAAGGACATTTTGCCTAAATTGAATTTAGTCTTTTCTAAGTTGTGAACAGTAAAATCTGATGTAATTTGCAAGAGTTTATCCAAAATTTTAGAAAAAGATCTAAAATAAAGAAAAAAAAATTGTTTTCCAGAAATTAGGCATAATAATATTAATTCGAAAATTGAGTACAAATAAAATTAATTAAGTTGAACTTAAATTGTAAAGCTAAAATATATATACACTTTTATTTTGTACGCCTGGTTACATTTCCACCGCGCAAACATAATACGATATACCAAATCCGCCTATGTTTTACTCTTAACAATCACACACAATTTTTTATGCAGTTATGAATGGAAGAATGATTTTCTATTTAAACTTCCAGACTCAACATTATTTTCTTGGTTCTGATTATAAAAATATGTTATTATGACAAGCTAGAAAGCATTTCTTCATTCTCAATAATAATTTTAGATAAAGGTTGAAAGAATAACAAGCAGATAAGAAAAGTGAATGATAAAGATTTGTAGTTACAGATCATGTTTCATCTAACACAATTTTCTACTGCCCAAACAACTATAGTAAACATAACATAATGCAGATTACAACAACTAAGGCCATCACCCATTTTTACCAAATCTGCTACACCCTTCCACAGAACACAACACATCTCTCATCATGTGCCTTCTCTGTTTCTTAAACTTGAGTGGAATATCATTCAAGTGATTCACTGGAGATCCGACAATTCCAATGGACAGTAAAGTTGCATTCAGATTCTTTACATTCTAAGGCCTGTCCATCGCAAACCTCACGACATACCTTACATGGAGGGCAATTCCAGATGTTTTTCACAATAGTGAGTGGATGCTTATGAAAACCTTTGATTTTGTTCCCAAGCTTCATATATGGGAGATCCCCAATAGCACAATTGAGATGAAGAGAGTTATCACAATCAACACAGCAGTAAAACCAACGATTTGGCTCTCTTTCTTTCTCACAGAGGTCACAGTAATGTTGAGAAGGCTCAGGATCATCAGAATAAGTCAACTTAAGAGGATGCCTGTCATACTTGTACAAACCAGTGAGTGGTAGTGTTGCACAACCAACATCTAAACTGAAATCACAGCGCTTCATGCATCTATATGCAATATCCCCTAAGTTTAGTGTTCTGAAACAAGCACTGCAACTCCTTCCCTGGTTCTTATGGTCAAGAAAGAGTGAATGCTCATCATGCCTTGGGTGCTTAAAGGTGTTTGACAATAACATACATTGAATATCAATTTCGAAGCGGCAATCTCTTTTGTAGCATCGGTATTGAAATCCTTGATACCAACGATCACAAGCACTGCACCGTGAATAACCATCCTCACTGTGTGTGTTTGAGAGAGTAAGCAAATGCCTGTGAAATGGGTGTGGCATTTGTTTAGGCAATTCAGCGCAATCTTTGTGGAGAAAGAACTTGCATTGCTCACAACCATAAAAAGGGGTTGATATAGGTCTCGTGCACCCATCACACTGACTATCGTCATCTTTGGTCTTCCCACTAAAAGTGAGTCTTAATTTATGATCATGATAGGAATGCTTTATCTCACTTGCTACCACTAGCTCTCCAATACGAATTTGTTCAAAGACATCAGTAATCAAATTTGGTTCATCCAGCACTTCCCCGGACCCCTCATCATAGCCTTTCGGCATAATTCTTCCATCCCAAATTTCTTTATCAGTTGCACAACGTACATGAGCAATATAACGGCAACGAGAAGCAGGACAACGGTAATGACCATAGCTTATATCAACTTCCTTGTAACAAATTTTGCACATCCAATCCTCAATTTGATTCTGTTGAAAAGAATACCAAAGAGAAATCGTGTGACGATGTCGTGTTATCCTGATGTGGCGTGGCAATGAAATGCAATTCTTGTGGACAAAAAGTACACATGTATCACAATAATAAGGGGAGTGATCCCCGTCAGTGCCACAAAAATCACAAACAAACCACATTTTTCTAGATACAAGCATCCACGGGTGTTCATGACTTGCAACTGTGATTGTTGGTGGTGAAAAACGAAAATCATCAAGTGAAAGATCAAAGTTGCATAGAGAGCAGGAATAAACAAACCCCTTCCATTGGATTCTGCACAAATAGCAACTACATTTCTGGGTATGAGTAGGCGGTTGTGGCAAGAGAGTAAGAAGATGCATACGGTCACAGGGGTGATTAATCTCAAGGAGTAGTTCAGCACATTCCTTATGAAGGTTAAAAACTCTATGATATGTGCAATCTGAGCAGTGGTAAAATGGACCAGATATTGGTTTTTGACACCCGGAGCAATCAGAATCAACTTCATTGTTATGGTTTTGAATGAAGAACAATGGATGGGGGTGCAAAGAACTAGTAAAATTAGCAGCAATGGATGATTGAAGCAAAGCACAATTGATGTGCAGATCGAACTTACAATCATAACAATTATAAACAAATCCCCGAAATTTCTTACCGCACAAATTGCACCAGCTTGCGACCCCAAAATAAGGTGATTCTGGCAAAAGAGTGAGAGGGTGTTTGGGGTGGAAAGGATGCTGAATCTGGGGGGCTAACTCTAGCTCAGCACATTCCTTATGATGATAATATTTGAATTTGTCCCCAAACTTCATATATGAGAGATCACAAAGAGCACAATCGAGATGAAGAGAGGTATCACAATCAACACAGTAATAAAACCAACGATTTGGCTCTCTTTCTTTCTCGCAGAGATTGCAGTAAGGTTGAGAAGAGTCAGAATTATCATAATAAGTCAAAGTAAGAGGATGTCTGTCATACTTGTTCCAAGCAGTGAGTGGTAGTGTTGCACAACCTACATCTAAAATGAAATCACAGCGCTCCATGCATCTATATGCAACATCCCCTATTAGTCTTCTGAAACAAGCACTGCACCTCGTTCCCTTGTTGTTATGGACAAGAAAGAGTGAATGCTCATGACTTGGATGCTCCAAGGTGTCCGAAAATAACATACAATGAATGTCAATTTCGAAGCTGCAATCTCCTTTGTAGCATTTGTAGCTAAATCCTTGATACCAACGACCGCAAGCATTGCACAATGAAAAACCTTTATCATCGTGTGAGTTTGAGAGAGTAAGCAAATGCTTGTGAAATGGGTGTGGCATTTGTTTAGGCAATTCAGCGCAATCTTTGTCGAGAAAGAACTTGCATTGCTCACAACTATAAAAAGGAGTTGATATAGGTCTCATGCACCCATAGCACTGACTATCGTCATCTTTGGTCTTCCCACTAAAAGTGAGTCTTAAATTATGATCATGATAGAAATGCTTGATCTTACTTGCTACCATTAGCTCTCCACTACTAATTTGTTCAACAACATCAGTAATCAAATTCCAAGGTTCATGCACCACTTCCTCGGACCTCTCATCATAGCTTTCAAGCATAACTGTTCCATCCCAAATTGCTTTAGCAGTTGCACAAAGTGCATGAGCAATATAATTGCAATCAGGAGCAGAACAACGGTAACAGCCGTAGCTTGTATCAACTTCCAAATGACAAACTCTGCACATCCGATCTTCAACTTGATTTTGTCTAAAAGAATAAGAAAGAGAAATCGTGTGAGGATGTCGTGATATCATGATGTGGCGTGGCAATGAAATGCAGTTCTTGTGGACAAGGAGCTGACATGTAGCGCAGTGATATGGGGATTGTTCTCCGACGGTGCCACAAAAATCACAAACAAATGACATTTTTCTAGATACAAGCATCCACGGGTGTTCATGACTTGCAACTGTGATTATTGGTGGTGAAAAAAAATCATCAAGTGAAAGATCAAAGTTGCAAAGAGAGCAGGAATAAACAAACCCCTCCCATTGGATTCTGCACAAATAGCAACTACATTTCTGTGGATGAGTAGGCGGTTGTGGGAAGAGAGTAAGAGGATGCTTACGGTCACAGGGGTGATTAATCTCAAGGGGTAGTTCAGCACATTCCTTATGAAGGTTAAAAACTCTAGGATATCTGCAATCTGAGCAGTGGTAAAATGGACCAGATATTGGTTTTTGACACCCGGAGCAATCAGAATCGACTTCGTTGTTATGGTTTTGAATGAAGAACAATGGATGGGGGTGCAAAGAATTAGGAAAATTTGCAGCAATGGATGATTGAAGCAAAGCACAATTGATGTCCAGGTCGAACTTACAAGCATAACAATGATAAAAAAATCCCCGTGATGCCTTAACACAAAAATCGCAAATTCCGCGCCCCCCAGAATAAGGTGACTTTGGCAAAAGAGTGAGAGGGTGTTTCGAGTGGAAGGGATGCTGAATCTGGGGGGCTAACTCTAACTCAGCACATTCCTTATGAAGATAAAACTCACATGGATTGCAGCCATAGCTCCAGCCCTCTACAGGTTTCTCACACCCAAGGCAAAGAGCTGCTTCTGGGTCTACTTCTTCGCTTGCGACAGTCTGATATTTGAAGACCAAAGGATGTGGATGACTAAAATGTTGAAGTTCCATGCTCTCACACTCACTCACATCCATTACAAGAAAACCCTTGATTTTGCTTCACTTCACTCCTGCCTTTGTGGTATACTTTCTTAGGTCTTGCTTTTGTTCTTCTTAAAGAGAAGAGTCATTTTCGTGTTGACTTTGTTAATATTTCTTTTCCCATAATACCCCAAGCATTTCCATCCTAAGGAATATGGAACATTGAATTTTAATAAATTAATTAAATCTGTTAGAGTTTGAAAAAGGATATAATGTTTTTATGTATTAATATAATTGAGTTTTGTTTAAATTAATTAATAAATTGAAATATATATATAAATTTACTTTAACCAATCTTATTAAAATGTGTCTTTACTATATAATATATTTTAAATTTAACAATTTACTATTTAAGTTTAAAATTTTACTATATATATTTGTTTCAATTTGCTTTATAGTTTATATTTATTATAATTTATTTAAATTAATTTTAAATAAAATTAGAATTAATTTTAATTAGATATTTTCAGTGTATATTTAATATATTTTAGAGCATATATTTTTTATGCTAAACATCACTCCAAAATATTGATTCGAAAATACAATATATTTATAAGGAATTTACCTTCAATTAATTTTTAAATATAATCAACAATTACATGTAAAATATTATTATCGTGACAAATAATAATTTAAAAGCTATGCCAACCTATATATATGATTTGAAAAAAAATGTGAAAAGAATTGTAAGCATCAACAAAAATTAAATTAGGCAACAAAATCGAATTCCGCAATTTTCAACTTAAATTAAAAGGTGAATAATGGTGAATAATGGTTGAACATGTATATGACAATATTTTCCATACAAATAGAAAGAACATTAGAAAGAATGTAAATGATTAGTAGAGAACTCCTGAAGTAAAGAATGTGACGAAACACAAGTCGTATCTAAAACCTATCGTCGAAACGAAATCCAAGCAAAATCTGGACGTGAACTCGAACGGCCATAGCTGATGAGGAACACTGTTGAATGCTGCTCATCACCCTTTTATTTCTTGAGGGATTTTAACAAGCTTATCATGGAATCATGTTCAATGTCCTCTTTATCGATGTTGAATAACGGTTGGTGGGTTAAGGATGATTTCGATTGTCTTCTCTTCAACTAGGAGGTTTTTTGAACTTGAGTAAGATATGTTTTTGCCTGGTGCTGTTTAGGGGTGATAAGAAAATGTTTTAATCCAAGGATGAGTGAGGAGGGTGTGTAGGCAACTTTTCAAGAGTGTTTAATTATGAAGGTTTTGATATTACTCCTTGTTTTGGTATATGATATTTGGGATTGTAATTAAAGACTCATGGAGGCAATAGGTTTGCTGTGACTCCATTGCTGCCAATTTGTTGGATGCTTTTTTTATGGTGTTTATTTAGTTTCTAAGGGATGCTCACAAGGTGATAACATGAGATGATGTCTTGAAGTTGATCTCTTTTTTGATTGCTGTCATGAGCTATAGTGTATGCAAGTGTCATTGTGGTTATCTTTTTGAGGTGTTTTGATGCTTCCCTATGGATGATGTGGTTTTTATATCAGTTTTAATTTTATTGCAAGGAATGTTTTTCTTCTGTATGCCAAAGGTTTGGTTCGGTGTTGTCTTGGTAGGTTGTAAGACTCAGACGGTAAGAAGACAATTCGAGGAGTCTGCAGTGTTAACGAGACACAACAGTGTGATATTCATAAATTCATAGCCCAACCACTGTCCCAAACCTACAATACAGTTAGAAAAAGAGAGGGGGAAAAGGTGCAACAAACATCAATCACAAACAACCGAGTAAAAACAGAACCTACCTGCTCTGGCTCTGAGTAAAGGACAACCAAGTCCTAGAACTGCCAAACCAATGAAATCACTCTTTTGATGTCTTCATAAATTTCTTCATCAGTAGCTCCTAAAGCTCCAAACCAAGTTCTAAGCATTCAGCATTTTGGATAACCTACAGAAAAGCGTTCAATGTTATATTTCATATTTACTCCAGGGTAATGCTATTTTCTCCACCAATTTGTGTCCTTTCTGAAACCTCAAAACCCTAATTTAGAAAAACCGAAGGAACAATAAACACATTGAGCATGACTATCCACAGAAGCATGTAAGAAAACCAAATTCTAAATTCTTCGAAAGAAACCAACTACTGCAAAACTTGAGAGCATCAGGAATAACCATTCTCTTAGTCTTATCATATGGTGCAGGAATCCCCTCATAAGCCCTTCAATTTCAAACCAGCGAAAGCTGCCACTCCTCGCTTAGTCTTTGTGAGGAATCATCCTGCAATCAAAGCAAATATCAATTACCATAAGGAAAGTCAACATGAAGCACAGTTATATACTTTACTTCATATATGCTGAAGCCAAACGCATTGCCTTTGCACCGTAACATTCATAGGCCTTGTCAGCTATTAGTTTTCTCTCGATCCAACAATAATAACCTCAAGCACACTCATTCTATTCTCTTACACTTCTTCCCTACATTTTCCCAATAACCAACCATAACAAACATACAGATCTCTAATAAGAAAAATCAATAGCAAACTCTAATTATTAGTTTCGATATCAAACATAACAAAACGCACAGATTCCTTTAGTTCTTTTGCAATATATATTCCAATATCCAAATCATAGAACTTCAAATAAATAGAAAAAATCTCTCAAAAAGTTTATAATAAAGGCTTCCTAAATTACCAAGCATCAAAAACCCAGAAATTTCCATCCTTTTCATTCACAGACCAAATAAAGAACTATGAAAACACACTAAAAAGGGAATAAAAACCCTCGAAAAGAAAAACACACCCACGAATGGTACGCCAGAGGATGTTAAAAGGAGCAGGAAACTGGATGAGACCATGAGAAGGCTTAGTGTTCATACGCTTCCTAAGAAACCTCATGAGATTCATCTTCTGCCTAACCAATCCACCCCTCATGCATATCTCTTCACATCTCACCACCACTACTTTTTGGCCATTCAACAACTCCTTGGCCGATATGGAAGCCAGCCTTCCCAGCAAGTGATGCCTTGCATCCACCGCTACCCTTTTGGCGCACATGCCTCACCCTGAAACCATCTCTTCTTCTTCCTCTTTGCTTGGTAGCTTAGCTTAGGCCTCTTTTTAATGGAATTGGCATGGCTGAACTCGTTTTAGGAATAGTTATTCATGTGTTGGGGCCTATGGTAGAGGTAATGGGAATTAAGTTTATCAAAGCTGATAGCTTCCCACGCCTGCATGCTTGTGTCAAGCATTTCAGCGAACACCCTGCGATCAAAGACAGTGTCCCTGATTTACACCAGAATTATAGATTCCTTGCAAATAAAAAGAGAATTTTCATAGGAAATCTCAACATAATCACTGTAAAAAAAAAGGTATTCTTGATCGTTTATGAACTAAAAATTGAGAAATAATGCAAAATGGATTGTGATTGTCGGTGACAGAAAATTAAGTTTTACTCTCAACATAATCACTAGAATTATTATTTTCTGTCAATAATTAATGTTTGCTCCGATTTGGTAGATAAAAATAGAACATTGGAAAAGTTTTAAGTTTCAGAGTTCAAATTGATACCTAAGGTTTTTTTCTTTCCAATTAGGTACTTGAACATGACTTCAAAGTTTCATTTGGTATTTTGGTCCAATTACGTACCTAAACTTAGCTTCTTGATTTAAATTGATACCTGAATTTGATGTTTTTTTATTATTATCTAAATTAATACTTAGTTATTTAAAAGTACAATTTAAACTAAAAATTATGTTATAAAAGTTTGTGATGTGACTAAAATTTAAGTCATTAAATGTGTTTAACAATTAATTTGAATAAGATCATATTAAATTAAATTAAATTAATTATAAGTAAATCTATTTATAGATTGAGGGTTTAATATCAAAATTGTCCTTTAAAATATACTCATTTGCTTAAATAAGTACCTAAACACTTTGAACAATTAATTTGAATCAGATCATATGTTAGTAATATAGATCTAATTTAACTATTAGTTAGTTAACAGATATAGCAGTTAGTCTGCTACACCTATGTTAGTTCTCAATTCTGTTATTTTCTCTTTTCTTTTGTAAGTTGTATATAACTAAGCCTTTGAATGGTGAAAAAGAACTCTAAACAATTCCCTTACACTCCTTTTCTACATGGTATCTGATGTAAAATTCTCTTGCATTTTTCTACATTTTCTCGCTTCCCAAACACTCTGTTTCTTTGATTTCCATTGGTTTTTCTTTCCAATTGCACTCTATGATCCTACACTACCTCCTCCATTACTGTTCCCACTGTCTTGTCAGCCACCACACCTCTTGTCATTTTGGCACCATCGTCTTGGTCACCTTTCTTATTCAAGATTGAAGTTACTTTCTCCTTATATTCCTTCTTTGTCCATAGCAAATAATTCAGATTGTAAAGCTTGTCATTTGGCAAAACAAAAGAAAATTCCTTTTCCTGTAAGCAATTCTGTTTCCAATAAAGTCTTTGATCTTGTTCACATTGATATTTGGGGTCCGACTGATGTTGTTTCTGTCACCGGTCATCGTTATTTTCTAACCATTGTTGATGATTTCAGTCGTTTTACTTGGATTATTCAATTGAAAGCCAAATCTGAAAGTTCGTGCTCATATTCAGAATTTTTATACACTTATTGAAACTCAATTTTCCTCAAAAATTAAGGTTTTTCGAACTGATAATGGCCGTGAGTTTGATATTCCAGGTTTTTATGCTTCTAAAGGAATCATTCATCAAACTTCTTGCGTTGAAACCCCACAACAAAATGGTCTTGTTGAACGTAAGCATCAACATATTCTTAATGTTTCACGGGCTCTTTTGTTCCATTCTGGTTTACCTAAGCATTTTTGGGGACATGTTGTTCTTTATTCTGTGTTCCTTATTAACCATACCCCAACTCCTCTTTTGGCTAATCTCACTCCTTTTGACAAGCTTTACCAAACCAAGCCTGATTTTCAGCATTTACGAGTCTTTGGTTGCCTTAGTTTTGCTACAACCCTTACTGCCCATCGTTCTAAATTTGATCCTCGATCCCGTGCGTGTATTTTCCTTAGGTTTCAACCTAATGTTTAAGGATATCTCCTTTTTGATCTGTTGTCCCATGCCATATTTGTTTCAAGAAATGTTATCTTTCATGAGTCAACCTTTCCTTTTTCTCCTCACCCATCTCCTTCCTCCACCCCAAAACTGGTTTTTGATCCTTCCACTGCTTATGATTTGCCATCTCAGCCACAAGTTACACCAACCTCTCAGCCCAATGTTACACCTACTTCTCCCTTACAATCTTTCAGACCATCTCGTACTCGGAAACCACCTTCTTATTTAGACCAATATCAATGTTTTTTAAGCAAGGCTGCTACCAATTATCTTCGATGTCTACCACCTTTCTCCAACCTTTCTTTAACCCATTTACATTTCACTCTTGCCATTAGTGCTTCCTCTGTACCTAAAACATATTTACAAGCTAGTAAACATTCCCATTTGAGAAATGCAATGCAGGCTGAAATTTCTGCTTTTGAACAAAATCACACCTGGATCATTATGGATTTACCTCCAGGCAAGACTGCAATAGGTTGTAAATGGGTTTATCGAGTGAAACATAAAGCCGATGGTTCCATTGAACATTACAAGGCTCGTCTGGTTGCAAAGGGGTTCACACAAATTGAGGGTGTCGATTATTTTGATAATTTTTCACCTGTGGCCAAGATCACCACTGTTCGCTTGTTACTTGCTATTGCTGCTTCTAAGAATTGGTATTTGCACCAGCTTGATGTTAACAATGCTTTTTGCATGGTGATTTGAGTGAAGAGGTTTATATGCTTTTACCTCCTGGCTGGTGATAACTTCGATGAAATAGCAAGAGTTAAAGCTTTTTTGGATTCTACATTTAGAATCAAAGACTTAGGTGATTTAAAATATTTTCTTGGACTTGAGGTTGCCCGAAGCTCTGCTGGTATTCATCTTTGTCAACGAAAATATGTTTTAGACATCTTGTCCGATTTGGGTTTCTTAGATTGCAATCTAAGCAGTGGTAAAATGGACCAGATATTGATTTTTGACACACTGGGCAATCAGGCTCGACTTCATTGTTATGATTTTGAATGAAGAACAATGGATGGGGGTGCAAAGAATTAGGAATATTTGCAGCAATGGATGATTGAAGCAAAGCACAATTGATGTGCAGATCGAACTCACAATCATGACAATTATAAACAAATCTACGAAATGCCTTACCACAAAAATCGCAAATTCCGCGCCCCTCAGAATAAGGTGATTTTGGCAAAAGAGTGAAAGGGTGTTTGGGGTGGAAAGGATGTTGAATCTGGGGGGCTAACTCTAACTCAGCACATCCCTTATGAAGATAAAACTCACATTGATTGCAGCCATAGCTGCAGCCCTCTACAGGTTTCTCACACCCAAGGCAAAGACTTGCTTTGCTTGCAACACTGTGATCTTGGATGAAGACCAAAGGATGGTCATGGCTGAAATGTTGAATTTCCATCTCTCTTTCTTTCCAACTCTCAGATACTGTGAAATTATTTAGAAGAAGAACAACAAAAATGAAATTGCATCATCAAATTATTCCAGGCCTCATGGTTAGTAGATTCTTTTCTTGGCTGTTGGTTTTGGTCTTCATAAATGAAGGAATATATTGATGCTTTGCCCAGTTTTCAAAATTCTAAGAATAGATATACATATAATTAAGCAAATAAAGAAAGAAAGAAGAAAGAAACATCAGAAGAAAGTATGAGGAAGAAGGAAGTAGGAGAGGACACTTTTCTTGGGAAAATTTCGTTGCTTGCTCTCCACGTTTCATTCCTCATCATCTTTACTTTAAAGCAAAAGAGAAAGTAATCACATGTATACCGTTCAATACCTGACTAATGATATCAGTCCCGATCTTAACAAGTATACATACATTCGGGGAGCAAAATTAAGGGTGTGCAATACTCGAGTGAAACTGACTAAAGCAATTCAACGAGTCGATTTTAGTTTTGTCGAGTACTATGTTGTAGGTTCAGAAGTTTGTTTTCATTTTGGAAATCCAAAATCAAATTAATCGACTTTTAATTTCAAATATAGTAAATTTTGCTATATCCACGAGGTGAAAGAAAAATTAATATTAAAATTATATTTATAAAAATTATTTAGTATTTTTGCCAATATTATTTAGTAATTCAATCATAGGTAGAAAGTAAATTATTCATAACTAAGTTTTATTATAAGCTCAGGTTTAATTTTTATACATTTAATTTTTAGTGCTTTTATTTAAGCATTTCATATGCAAATAGCAAAAACCAAAATACTATTCTATTAATATTTATTACTTTATTAAAATATAGTTTTAAATAATTTTCCTAATCAAATTGATGTATAATTTTTGTTTATTGTATCGGATTTTTAGTTATTAATAAAAGATCTAGTTATTCTTCAAAAAAATTGTGAAATAATAAGATATTATCTTCAAATATTAAATTTTTATTTTTATTTTAAATTTTGAAATAGTTATTTTTATTAGTTATTTGGAATTAGAACCTCATTGCCTTAAGCACCAAGCAACCTAAATTAATGAAAAAAATTAATTTGATTTTGTCGGTTTTATAGAGAATTTGGTTCTATTTGGATTCGTAAAAGTTTGACAAATCTTTGGATTGAATTGATAGATTGCTCACTTTGAGATAAAATCAAAAATCAAAATATTTTAATTAAAATGATTAGGATAAAATATGATTTGAGAGCCAAGCTACAAAGTTTTAGATTAAAGAACTAAATTAATTTAAATTGTTAGTTTTTAAGAGTTCAAAATAGCATTTGAGTCTTTAATTCGACTGGTATGAGTATTGTTGTCAATGCAGGAGGATGTACATTCGAGTGTGCTGAAGCGCTTTATCCTCCTATTTATAAGTTGAAGAAGATAATTCTAGAAATTATTACATTCAAAATAAATGTTGCAATTTCAACAACTTCACGAATCACGGGCGCATATTGGCTGTCTTCTACAAACTTGATGAACTTCTCGAAACTGATCAGAATTGTGATTTTTTGTGAACAAAACTAATGTTTACTCTCAACATAATCACTAAAATTATTATTATTATTTGTCAATAATTAATGTCAGGTAGATAAAAATGAGAGCATTCAATGGTTCTTCGACAAGTAAAAATATTTTGGATTGATATTATAACAATGGAATTGATGGTTAAACCAATCAAATCACCAACTTTTAGTTGAATCGATCTCGGTACAGCTACAACCAAATCCAATTAATTACAAATGCATCATTCATAAGATGCAGGTGAAAGACATAACTAGAAACTACTGAAGACTAATAGATAAAGAAGAAGCATATCTATTTAATTGATTGGATGATAAAGAAGAAGCATATCTACTTAATTGATTGGATGATAAAGAAGAAGCATATCTATTGAAGACATAATTTCTTTCTTTGATTTCATAATTTTATATTAATATTAATATCAATTAAAAAATTTATTTCCTTCCCCCACCACGCTCTTCCCTCCCTCTCCCTCTCTAAAGACAACAAGTGAATCAATTTCCTTTGATCTCCGAATGGAGACTTTGTCATCTTCCATCTACCTGGACAACATTAAGTCAAGAATTAAAACATTATAATCCCAATTTTCTCAACACTTTCCCTTGTTCTAGACTTTACTGTAAAAGAAGCAAGCAAACTAACAAATACAAAATCCTTTACCCACACAAATCAACAATGAAATGTTCTTTTTCATTTTTAGATATAAACTTACTATCTTATTGTAAGCAGTGAGTTTGACGGGCAGTGAGTTTTTGTAACATCCCGATTTTGGGCTTACTCGGAACAGTGGTTTCTGGACGACAAATCCGATGAGGAAAATTTCATTTTTATTATATTTTTATGGTCTAGGATTTCAGAAATGATTTCGTGAAAATTTTGTATGAAAATTTCGATGTTTGGGCACTCAATTTAGTAAAAAGGACTAAATTGTAAAAAGTTTAAAAGTTGAGTTTTACATGTTAGAGGTGTCTAATTGTCATGAAATTTTAAATGAGAGGTCTTTAAATGATAATTAAACCATTTTATAACTTTTTGGACAAAAATGGCCTTGGTTGGGTAAAATTTGAAAGAATAGTAAAAAGGGCATTTTGGTCATTTAGGGGTAAAATGAATTAAAAGACAAATTTTAAACCTCAAATGTGTCCCTTTCTTCTTGCTACAGCAGAATGTACTAAGATCAGCCATGGTTAGGGTTTAGTCAAGCTTCCAAGCTTAATAGTAAGTGATTCTGAGCTCCGTTTTTAATGTTCTATGTATTTTTGAAATCCCAGTAACATGATCTGCTCATTTCTACTATTATTTGACCTAGGATTTATGTTTAAAAATTTACCCATAAATTATATGCATGTATTTTGATGTTTAATGGTATAATATGAAACTTGAAATTGTGTTAAACAACTTTGTTAAGCGATTTTATGTGAAAACGAGTAAAACGACAAAATCGGTAAAATTACCTAATGTTCATAAGCACGTGTTAGAGTGAGAATTTGATGTTTCCATAGAAGGGAAAAATGATCAGCATGTCATAAAACATAAGAAAATAGGAAGAAGTTTAATTTCTGAACCTTGGGGTAAAAGTGAAAATATGCAAAAGTTTAGGGGTCAAAATGAAAATTTGTAAAAATATGATTTTTAGACCCATATGAATATTGTGACTAATTATTAGGCTAAATGTGATATTATAGATCAAGAAAATTAAGATTTGGGCTTAAATCGGGAAAATACAAGGTTATAGACTAGAATGGTAAATTGCCATTTCTGGATCCGAGGTAAGTTTGTGTAACTTGAATTATATTCTTAAATGCTTGAAATGTATGTTATTGATGTGAATATGATTTGAATGTTCATTTGTATGAAAAGTGATGAAACATTGATATATTTGATAAAAAGGGGAATAAATCCCGGTTGAATGAAAGGAAAATTCGATGGATCTCTGAAAAGGAATTGACGGTAAAAAGGATCTAGCCCGGACGAGTGATCCTATCTTGACATAGCCCTCCCGAAAAATATGTGTAAAATGGATTTAGCCTTGACGGGTAATCCGAATTAGGGTCTAAATTTAGCCTGGACTGGTAATTCAGATCTGAGCTCATTACGGGTGTTTGTCGCTACAAGGGATTTAGCCTGGACTGGTAATCCTAACATCACCTTATAAGTTGATATTACTGGGGATTTAGCCTGGACTTCTATTGTAAGATGTGAGGTTCGCGGGAGTGCGTGCTTGAGATGATCACTTGTATGATTTGACGGTAAATGGATTATCCATCGAGATTTTTGAGAAATTCAACGGGTATTATAATGAATAATGCGATGAAAGTCCCGAGATGGACATAGTGATAAAGGTAAAGTTAATTGATTGGCTATAGATATGTACAGGTACGTGCATTTTACTTGTAGACACTCAATTTTGCCCGGGCCCAGAAATAAGTCCAAAAACAAAAATAATAAACCCAAAAAAAAAAAACAAAGTCCAAGTTCAGTCCAGAATTACAAATATAATTTGGCCCAATCGGAATGGCCTATTACTTGAAAAGATTTAAGGTCCATCTACAAGCTTGACTCATATGGAAATATAATCTTCAATGATATGCAATCTTAGATGTGATATGCAATCTTAGATATGATACAATCTTAGATATGATTGCAATCTTAGATATGATATGCAATCTTAGAAGATATGATTTTGTAATCTTAGAGATTTAATTTGTAGATACCTTTTAACCTTAACCGTTGATGTAATTGATCTGTACCGTTGGATTTGAGGAGGTTCAACTATAAATAGATGCCTCTCCCTTCATTGTAAAGACACTGGAGTTTTGGGAAGCAATAAAAAATTTTGAGAGCTTTCACTCAAATTTCTCCCCCTCTTACGTTCTTATTTTCTACTATTTGTTCTTATTTTATTCTTTGTTCATCTTCGTTTTTCAACCTTTTTATTTTGATTTAATCCATGTTTCCCTAATTTTATATATATATATATATATATTAATAATTTTACTATCATATCAAACTATTTCATTTTTAATATTTTTTAGTATTACTCTTAGTAAATAATTTTTTAAAATTTTACTCAAATCATTATTTTAAAAAATATATTTCATTTAATTGTCATATTTTATCTAAATTTTTTTCTAAAATGAGGCAATGTTTTTTGTATTTAGGAATTCGGGAAATAGTGTCCTAACATGCTGGGTTGCGATTTCTCGTTTTGTCTAAATGTCTAAAATATCCTTCTAAATAGATTTTGTAAATCACGAGATGATTTCAATTACGAGAGTTTAAGAATATCGTGTCCTATCATGCTGGATGTGATGTTTGTATTCTCTTGGAGCTAAGGAATCTCGATTTTTCAACTTAAATAATTCTGGTTTTAAAAAAGGGATCCTATTTTTAAATCCTTTCAAATTTTTGACATTAAGACAGAAAACTATTCAATTTGGTACCAATTTTGGGCGTTGCGAGGGTGCTAATCCTTCCTCGTATGTAACCGACTCCCAAACCTGTTTTCATAATTTTCGTAGACCAAAACGTTTTATAAGGTGATCCAATCACACCTAAAAAAGGTTGGTGGCGACTCCCGTTTTTGTTTTTCAAAAGTCGATCCTCGTTTTTTTCAAACATCCCTTTAAAAAATGGTTTCGATAGCTTGGCGACTCCACTGGGGACCAATAAGAGAGTCAAGCCGTAAAATTGATTGATTTCTATCCTTTTATCGAAATTTGAAAACTCGATTTGAAAACTATGATCTTTTTTTTTCATGTGTTTGCTGCATATGTTTGTTATTTTTCTCGCACACATTGCATTTGCATGACCGTTGTGGTCGCACCCTTCAGTGGGAGTGAGAAGCTAAGCTTTCGTGAGGTTTTCACCTCCGCATGAGTTAGTGGATTACTTCCGGGATATATCTGTACCTATGTCTTCGTGAGATTTTCATCTCCGCATAGTCATAGGGAAATGTATCCTCCTAAACCGAACTTGGTCCATATGAGCCTATAATGGGTGAAGATCGAGGAATCTGCTGGTTTAGGTACCCTTGCTTTAGAACTAAACTACATATAGTGAACTTTAAGTGCTTGCTCTATGTAGTATGGTGATGACCTCTAGTACCTACCTTTATAAGTGCTTGTTTATTACATCTTTTTATATGATACTGCCTTGTTTTTTTTATTTTGTCATCATCGCATATCATTCATCATTAAAAGGTGTTGATTCAAGGTTTGATTTCTGAGTTAGGAAGTTTTGTAATAAGGAACGAATATCTTAAAGTGAAAGACAACTCTTCCATTTGTGCGTGGTCAGAGAAAACTATAATGGCCTAAATTCAAAGTTATCGGAACAGTGGTTTCGTAACCATAAATCCGATTTAAAAAGAAATTTATTTCAATATTTTTGCTTGAAAATTGATATGATAGGAAAATCGTATGAAAATATTGATATAAAAATTTTACCGATTTAGTGGTTAGTTAGAAAAAGAAATTATTGAAGAAATTGGGTAAAAACAAGGTATCGAGACCTCTATCTTGTAAAACATAGTCGAAAATAATTTTATAAATATTTATGAAATGTTATTAATGTGATATTAAAATTTCGTTAGGAAATTTTAATGTTTGGGTAGTTAATTAAATGAAAAGGACTAAATCGTAATAGGTGTAAAAGTTGCTAGAATGATTAAATAGCTTAAGAGTCTAATGAGAAAGGATTTAAAAGGAATTAGACCCAAAATTTATTTGGGCTGGATGGCAAGGGCATGAAATCAGCAGGAAAATTGATAAATTAAGGGAAAAATTGGAATATTGCAAAATTAGCTAAATAAAACTAGGACTAAATAGGAAATATCTAGATTTCTCTTCATTTCTCTTCAATTCCAGCAGCTAAAAACGCCATAGGAGGGTTCTCTAAGCTGGTATTTCATAATTTTTGCACCAAGTGAGCTAATCCTTTCCTTTTTCTTGTAATTTTTGTGTTTCTAAGACTTTTACAACTAGGTCCTACTATTAAATTCATTAGTTTTTGATTTCATGGATGAAATTGAAAGTCACCATGATTGAGTTCTGTAAGTTTATGATGAAATAGAATAAAATTAAAGCTTTAATGTGTTTATGAGATGATTTTATTAGATAATTTCAATAGAAATTGATTTTTAGGACCTAATTGTGAAAATGCTTGGAATTAAAGTCTATTGTTGAAATTCTGATTGCTAAAGGTTGTAAAATAGTTTAAGGTGATAGAATAAATGCATGAATTTATCTTGAAAATATGTTGAATTGGTTTGGTTGATGTGGATTGGTTTCGATTTAATATTGTAGGGAAGGTTAGATATTTATAAAGGGGCTATATTGAATATAAAAAAAAATTAATTTGTAAACTCCGGTAATGCCTCGTACCTATTCCGGCAATGAATACGGGTAGGGGTATTACAAAAACCCAGTTAGAGAAAGGAGATAGTGTCACCGAGGGATATACATCAGAGTTGTGGGACTTTACTCGTATTAGTTCGACACAGAATATTTTTGGGAGATGAGGACATTTGGGCCCAATGGGATGACGAGGCTAGACAGCTTTTCTTTCAGACTTATGGAGATCTTTCTTATTTGCTAGATATTAAGGTAGATAAGCATTTGTTTCGAGCTATGGTACAATTTTGGAACCCTGCTTATAGTTGCTTTACATTTTGAGGGGTAGATGTAGTGCCTACTTTGAAGGAGTATACAACCTTGTTTCGCTGTCCAAGAATTTAAGGTAACAAAGCTTATGTTAGGCCTGCTAGTCTCCCAATTTTCGTAAGAAAATTAGTGATGATCACAGGGATGAGTGAGCAGTGGGTTGTAGCTCGAGTGCAGCAAAAGGGCGATAGTAAGTGCATTCCGTAGGCCATTTTGAGGGATTTGATATTGACACATCCAGATGTGATGAAGAAGGTCAACGTTTTGGGCCTTAAGTATTTACGGTTTGGTGATTTTCCCGAAGGTGATAGGGCACATAGATGAGGCAGTAGCAAATTTGTTTGATCGTATTAGTAAACAGAACACACCGGTGCTAGCAATCCTAGCCGAGACGTTTAGATCCTTGAAGTACATGTCGGAGAGCCAGTGAAGTAGATTCATTGGATGCGCACAGTTGTTGTTAGTATGGTTCCATAGTCACTTTTGGAAGCTTGGGAAGGTTCCTTGCCGAGTGTTCTTTGAGGGTTATTCCCCCTTAAAGGAAGCAGCAACTACACCAAGGAGAGACGATATTACAGAAGAAAGGTGGATGGATATTCTTCAGAATCTTCGAGAGGAGGAGGTTTTGTGGAAAGCACCTTGGATGACTCCTAATGAAGTCCTTTATCACTTCGGCAGTTTTGATTGGGTACCTCTTCCTGGGATTTGGGGAGTCATTGGCTATGCACCGTTACTCGTCCTAAAGCAATATAAAGTGAGGCAGTTCAGATAGAGGTTGAGAGTTAGCTTTGTTATTAGATAGGGTTAAGACTCTAGGCCTACGAGCGAAAGCGTATTTGTAATTCGTTTTATGCAAAGACTTTTGTTCCTCAAATAACGTTTTCTAAAATGAAATTGAATCAAGATCGATACCCTTTTGCATTCATGCATTTGCATTACATTACATCAAAGAAAAGAAGGTGTTGATTCGAAATTCGATTCCTAAATAGAATAGTTTGTCATAAGGAAACAAATTTCTTGATAAAGTGGATTATAGTGCGGTTGTCTGAATATAGTCCAAGTAAACACGACGAGAGAAAGCTAGTAGTCCACGAAGGAATACATGATGTAATTGCCAGAGATTCAAGCCAACAAAGGCATGACGAGAGAAAGCAAAAAGTCCACGAAGGAATACATGACTTGATTTAATTGCCAACGAAGATTATCCAAGAGCCGACACTTTTTGATGAGTATCATGGAGATAAGCGAGCAAGAGATCGAGGCTCAGATTAAGCAGCAAGGAGCTAGCAAAGGCATCTTTTGGAGAATTTACAAGATTTGACCATGAAGAAAAGATCAGCGTTTACTTGGACTATGAAGGGCAAGACTGCATATGTAATCTATTTTCATGTAAAGAAATCTGTTTTCTAGAAAAGTTATTCTAATAGAATTGAATTCAAGATCAATATCTCATTTTCTTTTGTATTCATGCATTTGCATTGCATCACATCACATGCATTTAAATCCATAAAAAGACCCTAATTAAGGTTAAAAAGAGAAAGAAAGAGAGAAGAGGGTCACGGCTGAGTGAAAAGAAAATGCTCCCTTACATATCCTAGACTTTTGTATCAGGAGGGATAACTTACCTGGAGATGGGGGTGTTTGGAAATGAAAATCATTCCATCAATGCTATACATGAAGAAGGGACTGATTAAGGAAACCTTGAGGGCATTCGCCCTTACGAATCGGGAAGCTCTCTGAACAATTGGACTGCGGAGGAACTTTTTGTAGTCTTTAGGAATTTTTCAGAATAATTCTCGAAACATTCTTGTTACTCTAGGGCCTAGGAGTAATAGGATTACATTTGTGGAATAGGCTTACGATCATCTATTATTTTTTTAATAAAACATAACTTTTATCAATTTGAACGAGTATTGTTTTTTTTATCAACCAATATTCCGTTAAACTTTTACAATTCTTATTCTTTCATTCATAGCACATAAATAATCATTCTTAAGTTCATTCATTCTTTGTATATTCTTTATACTTCATAGGTCCCTAGATATCAATGACATGAGCATTGATATTACAAATCCTGATTTCTCTCGCGAGAAAGACATGTGTTTAGAGGAAGCTCAGGATTTTGAAGATGTCCAAGATTGTGACGTGTCTTCGAATCTGTTGAGGATGGTAAAACAAGAGGAGAAATAAATTATGCCCCATGATAAAGAAGCAATAGAGAATGTAGCCCTACAGGAAGGGAAATAGGAGAAAATCGGCATGCATATTACTGAAGACACAAGGCAGGGACTGATTGAGTTGCTACGTGAGTTTAAGGGTATCTTCGCATGGTCCTATCAAGATATGCCAAGGTTAAATACTGATATTGTGGTGCATCATCTTCCAATAAGACAGGATTGTAAGCCAGTCCAACAGAAGTTGTGAATAATGAGACCATATATCGTATTAAAAATAAAGGATGAAGTCAAAAAACAGTTCGATGCAGGATTCTTACAAAAGGTGAAATATTCTGAATGGGTAGCTAACATTGTACCAGTTCTTAAGAAGGATGGGAAGGTACGAATGTGTGTTGATTACAGGGATCTGAACAAAGCTAGCCCAAAAGATAATTTCCCTCTACCTCACATAGACACTTTGGTAGACAACACAGCGGGATATTCATTGTTCTCTTTCATGGATGGTTTCTCAGGGTACAATCAGATAAAGATGCATCCTGAAGAATGGACAAAACTACCTTCATAACATTATGGGGTACTATCTGTTACAAAGTAATGCCCTTTGGATTGAAGAATACGGGGACAACATACCAGAGGGCTATGGTGACTTTATTTCACGATATGATGCACAAGGAAATTGAGGTGTATGTTGATGATGTGATTGCCAAATCTCGAACGGAGGATGAACATATTGAAGTTTTGAGGAAGCTGTTCCTGAGATTACGGAAGTTTCAGTTAAAACTTAATCCAGCAAATTGTACTTTTGGAGCTAGGTCAGAGAAATTACTAGGCTTTGTTTTCAGCGAAAAGGGAATAGAACTTGACTCAGACAAAGTTAGAGCTATGTTAGAGCTATACGAGATTTGCCTCCACCACGTACTCAGAAAGAAGTTCAGGGTTTTCTTAGAAGGTTGAATTATATTGCTCGGTTCATTTCACAATTAACTGAGAAATATGATCCTATATTTCGCCTCCTTAGAAAACACAACCAAGGTACTTGGGATGAGGAATGCCAGAATGCTTTTGATAAGGTTAAGTAATACTTGTTAAATGCTCCAGTGTTATCTCCGCCTAGTCCAGATAAACCATTAATTCTGTATTTGTCGATGTTTAGTAATTCTATGGGATGTGTGCTTGGTCAACATGATGAGTTAGGAAGAAAGGAGAAAGCAATATATTACCTCAGTAAGAAATTCACTGAGTGTGAATTGAGATATTCGCCGATTGAAAAATTATGTTGTGCTTTGATTTGGACAACTCGAAGGTTGAGACAATATATGCTATATCACACGACTTGGCTAATTTCAAAACTTGATCCTCTGAAGTATATGATGGAGTCAACAGCTTTGAATGGAAGAATGGCGAGGTGGCAAATTCTGCTTTCAGAGTTTGACATAGTTTATGTGAGCTAGAAGGCTATAAAAGAAAGTGCGATAGTGGAATTTCCAGCTAGTAGAGCTTTAGAAGACTATGAACCGTTGAATTTTGATTTCCCAAATGAGGAGTTGATGTGTGTAGCAGCTACAAAGGATTATCCTTGGAAGTTGAGCTTTGATGGGGCATCCAATGCAGTGGGAAATGGAATTGGGGCAATCTTGGTATCCCCAAATGGTAATTATTATCCATTCACGTGCAAGTTGGATTTTGATTGCACAAACAATATGGCTGAGTATGAAGCGTGCATCATGAGACTCCAAGCGGCTATAGAGCAAAGAATAAGAACCTTGGAATTTTATGGAGACTCTGCGTTGGTAATTTACCAACTTAAAGGTGAATGGGAGACAAGGGATTATATCCCACGAGACGAAAACCAAATGGTAGATACTCTAGCAACCTTGGCTTCAATGATTAAAATGAATAAAGAGGAGGAGATGAGACTCATTCAGATGAGTATCTTTGAGGCTCTAGCTCACTGTTGTAACATTGAGGAAGAAGAAAAGGATGATAACCCTTGGTATCAGGATATATTGCGATATGTGAGAGATCGTAAATACCTAGAACAGGCAACTGAAAATGATAAGTGAACTTTAAGGAGATTAGCGGGCGACTACGTTTTTTATGGGGACATCTTGTACAAAAGAAGAAAGGACCAAGTACTGTTGAGATGTGTTGATACCGTGAAAGCTAAGTTAATCTTGGAAGAAGTTCACGAGGGTGTTTGTGGGACACACGCTAATGGTTTCACGATGGCTAGACAAATCATGAGGTTTGGATATTATTGGTCTACTTTGGAAGGGGATTGTATCAACTACGCTAAAAAATGCCATAAATGTCAGATTTATAGAGACAAGATTCATGTACCACCTTCATCTCTACACGTTATGACTTCTCCATGGCCTTTTTCTATGTGGGCCATGGATGTCATTGGGTCAATATCACCAAAAGCTTCAACTGGGCATCGCTTTATTTTTGTGGTCATTGATTACTTCACGAGTGGGTAGAGGCTGCTTCTTATACGAATGCTACTAAATCAGCTGTAAGTCGATTCTTGAAGAAAGAGATTATTTGTCGGTATGGGATGCCTGAAAGGATCATATCAGACAATGCACTGAACTTGAACAACAAAACGATAGCAGAAGTTTGCAGTCAGTTCAAGATTAAGCATCATAACTCTTCGCCGTATCGCCCAAAGATGAATGGGGCAGTGGAAGTTGCTAGCAAAAATATCAAGAAGATAGTGGGAAAAATGACTGAAACCTATAAAGACTGGCATGAGAAGTTACCATTTGCACTCTTAGCTTACCGAACGTCTGTCAGAACCTCTACCGGGGCAACTCCTTTCTTGTTGGTTTATGGGATGGAAACAGTGTTACCCATGGAAGTGAAAATACCGTCTCTTCGAGTCTTGTCAGAGATAAAGTTGAATGAAGCTGAATGGATACAATCGCGATATGATCAGTTGAACTTGATTGAGGAAAAGAGGCTAAAGGCCATTCGCCATGGTCAGATGTATCAAAAGCGAATGATGCGAGCTTACGACAAGAAAGTGCGACCAAGAGAATTCCACGAGGGGGATCTTACACTGGAAAAAGATCATTCCTATTCAGAAGGACTTTAGAGGAAAATGGATGCCGAATTGGGAAGGGTCGTATGTCGTAAAGAAGGTCTTCTCTGGGGGTGCATTGATCTTAATGGAAATGGATGGGAAGAGTTTACCCAATCCAGTGAATTCAGACTCAGTCAAAAAGTACTTTGTCTAAAGGAGAGAAGAATTCATGGTGAAAACTCGCAAAGGGCGCATTGAGTTTTCAAAAAAAAAAAAAATAGAGAGGCGAAGGTGAAAACCTGCAAAGGGCGCCTTGTGACCAAAGGGGTTTTGAGTTGAAAACCCGAAAGGGCAGCTCAAATTTTAAAGAGCACACGATAATCTTGCTATATCTGATTCAACAAAGAGTGAAGCGCATTGCATATCGGGGCATCGACAAAGTACTTTGGGTCTTTTAAACACATGTTGAACTTAAAAAAGTCTTCATGGAGCTGGCATATAAATGTTAAAGCGGCGATATCTAGGGCATCTAACTTTTGTCCTGTTTGCTATCTTTAGATTCTTATTCTTCTCAAAGATAGGCTTTCAGATTAATTTCCTTTGTATTTTTGACAAAATTATTCAAATCTAATTATTCTCAAGATTAAATTCATCTTCTATTATTTTTAAAGTGTGTTGCATTAAATAATGATAGATGAACTAAATAATTTTTACAAATGAAGTTTTGTTCATTACTCTGAAAATTTTTAGATAATACAAGAAACTAAAACAGAATAATTGTTCGAGGAATTCACGTAAGTGAAGTTCGAAAGAGCTCGAGGAAATTCTTTCTTTAGTCCAAAATGATGATTGGACAAATCAAATGATTCAATCCTAAGAGAGGATCATCTTACAAACATTTTGGTGGGTCATAGCATTTGAAGAATGGTACAAACCCACAGGCTGAGTAGGAATGATAATTCGAGAGAAATAAAGTTAAACTTCAACGAAAGAATAAGTAGTGATGTCTGGAATAGGGGTCATATTCATAAACATTTTGCATTATAACAGGTTTAATTAGGAGCATTTGACTCATTTCGATCATAGCATCCTAATCATTAGGCATGAACTCATACGCATTACACAGGTTAAGTTCTTCAAGGGACAATGAAGATTGATGTGCCTTAATCCCCTAAGCAGTAGGGTAATAAGCTAAAGGATAGCAGATCTTGCTTTCACGTGTTTATGCTAAAGCAGATCTAAGATGATTTGGCGTCTCTGTATTGTCAAGGAGCAGATCGAAGATAGTAGATTTGGCGTCTCTGTATTGTCAGAGGGCAGATCGAAGATAGCAGATTTGGCATCTTTGTATTGTCAAAGAGCAGATCAAAGATAGCAGATTTGGCATCTCTGTATTGTCAGAAAGCAGATCGAAGATAGCAGATTTGACATATCTATATTGTCAGAGAGCAAATTGAAGATATAGCAGATTTGGCTTTCACGTGTTTACGCTGAAGCAGATCTAAGAAGATTTGGCATCTCTGTATTGTCAAAGAGCAGATCGAAGATAGCAGATTTGGCATCTCTGTATTGTCAAAGAGCAGATTAAAGATAACAGATTTGGCATCTCTGTATTGTCAGAGAGCAAATTGAAGATATAGCAGATTTGGCTTTCACGTGTTTACGCTGAAGCGGATCTAAGCAGATTTGGCATCTCTGTATTGTCAGAGAGCAGATCGAAGATAGCAGATTTGGCATCTCTGTATTGCCAGAGAGTAGATCGAAGATAGCAGATTTGGCATCTCTGTATTGTCAGAGAAAAAATTGAAGATATAGTAGATTTGGCTTTCACGTGTTTACGCTGAAGCAGATCTAAGCAGATTTGGCATCTTTGTATTATCAGAGAGCAGATCGAAGATAGCAGATTTGGCATCTCTGTATTGTCAGAGAGCAAAATGAAGATATAGCAGATTTGGCTTTCACGTGTTTATGCTGAAGCAGATCTAAGATGATTTGGCGTCTCTGTATTGTCAGAGAACAGATCGAAGATAGCAGATTCGGCATCTCTGTATTGTCAGAGAGCAAATCGAAGACGTAGTAGATTTGGTTTTTACGTGTTTACACTGAAGCGGATCTAAGATGATTTGGTATCTCTGTACTGTTAGAGAACAAATTGAAGAAACAGATTTGGCATCTCCATATTCGACGGAGAGCAGATCGAAGACATAGCAGATCTGACCTTCATTGAAGCAGATCCAATATGATTTGGCATCTCTGTATTAGACGGGGAGCAGATCGAAGACATAACAGATTGGACCTTCATTGAAGCAGATCCAAGATGATTTGGCATCTCTGTATTAGACAGAGAGTAGATCGAAGACATAGTAGATCTGACCTTCATGTGTTTACATCGAAGCAGATCCAAGATGATAGATTTGGCATCTTTGTATTAGACGGGGAGCAAATTAGAGATAACAGATTTGGCATCTCTGTATTAGATAGGGAGCAGTTTGAAGAAGCAAATTTAGTGTCTCTATATTACACGGGGAGCAAATCAAAGATAGCAGATATCGCCTTCCTGAGTTGCAGTGAAGTAGATTGAAGCCGTCAAGAGGCCATTTAAAGAAGATCAAGGATCAAGAACTCAAAACTCGGTGAGCAGGGCAAAATTGGTCCTTTATAGTCTTTGCTCTATTCTGTTACAAAGAATGAGCAAAGAGGGCAACTATGAACACTCAATTTTGCCGGCCCGAAATAAGTCCAAAACAAAATAATAAACCCAAAAAAAAAAACGAAGTCCAAGTTCAGTCCAGAATTACAAATATAATTTGGCCCGATCGGAATGGCCCATTATTTGAAAAGATTTAAGGTCCATCTACAAGCTTGACTCATATGGAAATATAATCTTCAATGATATGCAATCTTAGATGTGACATGCAATCTTAGATATGATACAATCTTAGAAGATATGATTTTGTAATCTTAGAGATTTAATTTGTAGATACCTTTTAATCTTAACCGTTGATGTAATTGATCTGTACCGTTGGATTTGAGGAGGTTCAACTATAAATAGATGCCTCTCCCTTCATTGTAAAGACACTGGAGTTTTGGGAAACAATAAAAATTTTGAGAGCTTTCATTTGAAATTTCTCTCCTCTTACGTTCTTATTTTCTACGGTTTGTTCTTATTTTATTCTTTGTTCATCTTCGTTTTCAACCCTTTTATTTTGATTTAATCCATGTTTCCCTGATTTTTATATATATATATTTAATAATTTTAGTATCATATCAAACTTTTCATTTTTAATATATTTTAGTATTACTCTTAGTAAATTATTTTTTAAATTTTACTCAAATCATTATTTTAAAAATATATTTCATTTAATTGTCATATTTTATCCAAAATTTTTTCTAAAATGAGGCAATGTTTTTTGTATTTAGGAATTCGGGAAATAGTGCCCTAACATGCTAGGTTGCGATTTCCCGTTTTGTCTAAATGTCTAAAGTATCCTTCTAAAGAGATTTTGTAAATTACAAGATGATTTAAGTTACGAGAGTTTAAGAATATTGTGTCCTATCATGCTGGATGTGATGTTTGTATTCTTTTGGAGCTAAGAAATCTCGATTTTTCAACTTAAATAATTCTGGTTTTAAAAAAGAGATCCTATTTTTAAATCCTTTCAAATTTTTGACATTAAGACAGAAAACTTTTCAATTTGGTACCAATTTTGGGCGTTGCGAGGGTGCTAATCCTTCCTCGTACGTAACCGACTCCCGAACCTATTTTCTTAATTTTCGTAGACCAAAACGTTTTATAAGGTGATTCAATCACAGCTAAAAAAGGTTGGTAGCGACTCCCATTTTCATTTTTCAAAAGTCGACCCCCTTTTTTTTCAAACATCCCTTTACAAAATGGTCTCGACAATACTCATAAGTGATGCCTTGTTTAAAATGTGATAAATGATGAGTAAGTAAATTCATGCATATGTATGTGTATACATGATAATCAAGTAAAAAGGTTTGAAAGATGAACCATCCTTGTGCTTATCATTATGAATTGTGTTACAATATCATGTTATCTTACATTGGGTAATTGAATATGGGATTTATGAAATAATCAGTCTATGATCAATGTGACAATGAAATTATGATAGCTATTGTGATTTTGCACCGAAATAGCGTTGACAGCAGCAGTAGCCCAACTTTGAAAAATCACCATGAATGGTGGAAGTCAAATTAGAGGCTAAATAATATATGAAATTAAAGCTTAATGAGTCTAGTTTCACATAAAAAAAACGATGTGAGAAAAATAATTTTTTATTATGAGGTATTTTAATTCTTGTGAGACAGAGTCAGAATGAGTTCGAAATCTCCTGTTCTGACTTGGGAAAATCACTAGAAATTGTAAAAAAATAATTATGAGTTAGAAATCATATGAATAAAATCCTTAATGAGTATACTTTTAGGAGAAAGAGACAGGAACATTATCCGAGTCTCGTACTATGAGATAAATAAATTTTAGTGAAGAAAGGTCGAAGCTATCAAATAGCAAAATAGGGAAGATTTTGAATAATAAACTGTACTTATTAGCTGGACTAAAAATTCTTAAAATTTTATGGTGGAAATATATATGAGTCCAATTTTTGGGAAAATTTACGAATCTTAATTTGGAGTTCCGTAACTCCAGATATAAATGATTTAGTGACTGTGACTCAAGAAAATAGCTTAACTAGAACATGTGTAAATGTACAATTGGGTTAGTTTTACTATGGAAAGCATGTTAGTAAATTGCTTATTTTCATGCGAGCTTACTAAGCGTAAAGCTTACCCCCTCCTTTCCATTTCTTTTAGTGTTGTCAGGTTACCTCAGGGTTGGAGACCGTCGGAGGCAACATAACACTATTAAGCTAACACCTTGAGAGTATAAACATTTATGCTAGAATTATCAAGTGAGTGGCATGTATAGAGATCTAGTTTTATAACATGTGTTAGTATAATTTGGCCAAATATATTGGCCTTTAGTGAGCTAATGATTCTGACTTATAAATCTAGCTATTCATGTTATGTCTGATATTGGTGATGTGCATATGCTTGTGTGTTATGCATGGTTAGTAATATGTTATGTGTTGTTGTGAGAATGCCATGCTTGTGTCTTGATTGTGAATATATAATTACTCAAATATGCCATGTCAATTACTATAAAAATGTATAAGTGTATGTAGGTAATTAAGGGTGACAATTGGCTTAGAAAATAGCCTTGAATACATGAGCGTGTGTTTAGGCCGTATGTGACACACGGCTTAAGCACACGGGCGTGTGCCTTGGCCGTGTGACCCTAGCTTGTTCATGACCAAATGGACAAAGAGCTCCATGGGCACAGGACGCGGGCGTGTCCCAAGCTACACAGACGTGTGTGACCACACGGCCCAATCCACACGGGCGTGTGACTCTCCGAAGCAAGAAAATTAGTTAATTTGCCCATAGATTTTCAAAGTTCTTGGTTTAGTCCCGAACCACCCCAATGTATATTATAGGCTTCGAAGGCCTGCATAAGGGACGATATGCATGTGTTTAAGATGTTTTAATTTTGGACAAAAATTTTGTGGCCCGGTTTTACATGTTGTGAATGTTTAAGTCCAATAACGCCTCGAACCTTGTCCCGGTGTTGGATACAGGTTAGAGGTGTTATAGTTTTACTGGCCTACTGGACCAAAAGCTTATAAGCACAAGCATTAGCTTTTCTAGTTAAAGACCAACGTCTTGGGGCTAACGTGGGATTCGCTTAATGGCCTACTGGGTTAGGTAAATATCTAACACCTTCCCCGATTGAAGAAGTTATTTTTGGAGGGGAAAGTATGCGTTTTTAGGATCTACAAGCTCCTTGGTTAGAACCTCTAAAAGGTCTCAATGGTTTGGACTTAAGTAGGTTGAAAAAAGGCATACAACTTTGGCAAGAATGTCATTTTGAGAAACATATTACGCATACTCCTTTAGGGTCTTTAAATTATATAGGTGGCGTAGCTATCGAGATCAATGCAGTTAATTATGTCTCTCTGAGAAGTTGGTTAACTACCTCTCATTTTGTTCTGGATTCTTCCTATTCATGGGTCATTTATGGAATGCGGGAAGAGCTCGCGCAGTTGCAACGGGATTTGAAAAAGGAATTGATAGTGATTTTGAGCTAGTTCTTTCCATGGCTCCTCTTAACTAAGATAACTGAGACAAGAGATCAAATGCTTAAGGTAAGAATCAATTTGATTACACTATATATATTGAGGGAATTAGGTGATATTTAAAAAGTATTATGTTTTCCTTTCGTTTCAACTCATTTTCTATCTAATTTTTTTCTAGCTCAGTTATTCCACCCAGTCGATCCATTACCTTTTATTAATATTAAGATTCTTAATTAAGAAGCCAGGAAAAAGCAATAAAGAAAGAAATCTATTCATCGAGCAAAAGAAGAGAGAAGGATTTGAACCATCAATAGTTTTTTGTTTCGAACTATACCGGTTTTCAAGACTGGAGCTATCAACCACTCAGCCATCTCTCCGAAAATTAATTTATATGTTATTTTTATTCCACCTATCGAATTAAGGGATAACTAATGAGGGTACCAATGTGAGGAAAAAAATAGTTTAAATACTCAAATTGACAAAAAAAAAAGTTTAAAAATGCATTTGAGAAAACATGTATAATTTAGACAGCAATTTTTATATTAAGCGAAAGATTGAATTAGGTAGTGTGAAAGCAAAGTTTAAGTTTAGGGTAGATGAGTCGATGGGCTAAATTGTGCCGGGCTTGGGTTGGTCTTAATTTTTTTCCCCTTTTGCTTTTAAAACCATTTTTCATATAATTATTTTCAAATCCCTTGACTTTGATTAAATTTTTTCAAACTAATAGTGCCCAATGGCAACATACAATTGGTTGCATTCAAAGTGATGTAAGATTTTAACTCCATTAGAAGGATATATCACAATAATAAATGAAATTAAAGTTTAAGTGTCAAAATTGATATTTTAAAAATGAAGATACCATACTAGATATTTTTATAAAGTATAGGGGTTGAATATGTCATTATCATTCTTTTATCAATACGTTGATCCGAAATTTTTTTTAACAAGTTATAAAGAATTTGATTGAAACTGATTGCAAAGGAGGGGAAATCGGCCACATTAAAATTACCTTATGGGGAGGTCCGTTTGATATCTAAAAACTACTCAACAATAGTCGGACAGGTAGGGAATGTTGGGGTGAACCAGAAAAGTTTCGGTAGAGCCGAATCTAAATGTTGGCTAGGTAAGCGTCTTGTAGTAAGAGGAGTAGTTATGAACCCTATAGACCATCCCCATAGGGGTGGTGAAGGGAGGGCTCCAATTGGTAGAAAAAAACCTGCAACCCTTTGGGGTTATCCTGCACTTGGAAGAAGTAGAAAAAGGAATAAATATAGTGATAATTTGATTCTTCGTCGATGGAGTAAATAGGAGAGATTATTTCTTTCTGCGTCTTTACAAAAATAAAAATATATATTTTTAAAGTAAAAAAAATGGGCGAACGACGGGAATTGAACCAGCACATGGTGGATTCACAATCCACTGCCTTGATCCACTTGGCTACATCCGCCCCCTACAATATTATGTTTCTCTTTGCAACCAAGATTTTTATTTTTATTTGTCGGATTTTTTTTCCTTTCTATCTCCTCGCTTAAACACATCCCTTTACTTAAGCCTAAATCAGCAAAGAAGATGGTTTAAAATAGAGGTGTCTATGGGTCGGATCGGGTCAGGCCTTAACAAATTTTTAGGCTATAACACCCCTTACCCGTATTCGATGCCGGGATAAGGTACGAGGCATTACTGAACCTAAACAAACACATACATACAAAAATCGAGCCATAAAATTTCTTTTAAATCAAACTTTTCAAACACATGCATGTCGTCCCTTAATTGGGTTTACGAAACCCAAAACATACATTGGAATTAATTTGGGACTAAACTGAGAGCTCTGAGAAGAATTAAAAAAACTTAGGAAATTTTCCCAAGAAACAGGGTCACACGCCCCTGTGGACATAGGGACACGCCCGTGTGTCATTGACACGCCCGTGTCCTCAGGACATGTAACTTTCTGTTTATGACGTCAGCATGCAAATAGAACCACACGGCTGGGCCACACGCCTGTGTCTCCAAGCGGTGTCCCTCACACGGTTGAGACACACGGTTGTGTCTCAGCCTGTGTGGCTAACACTTTGGCTATTTTCCAAGCCATATTTCTCACCCGTTTAATCATTTATCTTCAACAACATTTTAATACATTTATGAATCAATTTAAGGTATTCAACCAAGCCTTATAATTATCATCGTTTGTTCATTTCGTAGCCATATCAATCATAATAAAATCATAATAATTTGAATCTCAAACTTACTAAATACAAGCCATACCAATGGCTAGTTACAGTTATATCATTCATAAGCCAAGATTGACTAATCAATTAATATACATCAGCCATATCTCTGTAATTTAAATATATTTTCATAACAACTTATCTTGATTTAATACTATTTCATATTTGAGCTTAAATAACCAAAGTATTTAAAATATCATCTTTATTTAAATAATACACATGAGATACATAATTCCATAATTATGAATGAACACATTTATCAAACATATTCCATATTCATAAATCAATGCCTCATGTTCAGTTTATTCCATGTTGGAACTTTATTCATTAAATCATTTAAAATATCAATTCATATGGACAGTACACTCAAGATGAACAATTATATAATCACAAATGAATTCATTCATCAACCAAGTTCTATACTCATGTCATATCAACTCGTACTTCCTTATATTACATAGTTCCATGTAACACTTACTAAACTTTGTCAAATTAGCGAACGTCTTACGGAATTGAGTACTTCGTTTTCTCGATGTCATAGTTCAACTATGGTCTTACACGGAATCACATATCACATATCGATGCCATAGCCCAGCTATGGTCTTACACGGATCACATATCAATGCCATAGCCCAGCTATGGTCTTACACGTAATCACATATCACATATCGATGTCATAGCCCAGCTATGGTCTTACACAAATCGCATATCTCACTGATGTCATATCCCAGATATGGTCTTATACAGTAGCATATATCACACCGATGTCATATCCCAGATATAGTCTTATACGGAAGCATATAATCACATCTCTCCGACACCATAGCCCAGCTATGGTCTTATATGGAAATCACATTTCACATGTTGCCATGGTCCAACCATGGTCTTTTCCGTCAATTCGTCTTAGCCACTGAACGAAAGTACTCAACCCTGCGTTCCACTCAATTTGAACATTTAGTTCAATTTTCATACTTTTTCAGTATTTACAATTTAATAATGAATATATGAAATAAAACATTATATCATTACTAATTCAACGTTCATTGTTTATAATCGGATATGTGATCAATTTATACACAAGTCATTCATATATTTTTCCTCATCCTCCTCTCCATCCACATCCTAGGTATAATTAACACATTTGTAAGTAGCCTTATCCATAATTTTCACTAATTACTTATGTGAATATTCAAATTATCCACCTGTGTCATAGTCACTAAATTATTTATATCTGGAGCTACAGAACTCCAAATTAAGATCCGCTAATTTTTCCTGAAACTAGACTCACATATCTTCTTACCACAAAATTCTTAGAATTTATAGATTAGTCAATAAGTACAGTTTATTCTTCAAAGTTATCCCTGTTCTGCTTTTTGACAGCTTCGACCTTTCTTTACTAAAAATTAAGTATCTCCTTATACGGAATTCGGATGATGTTCCCGTTTGTTTCTTTTGAAAATAGACTCATTAAGGATTATAAGCATGTAAATTATAACTCATAATTATTTTTTTACAATTTTTAATGATTTTCCCAAATAAAAATAGGGGAACCCAAAATTATTCTGATGTTGTCTAACAAAATTTATTATAACTCATGATCAAAAATTCCATTGCTTATATTGTTTCTTTTATAAGAAACTAGACTCAATAAGCTTTAATTTCATATTTTATTCATCCTATAATTTGATTTCTACAATTTTTAGTGATTTTTCAAAATTAGATTACTGCTGCTGTCCAAAACAGTTTTAGTGCAAAAGGTTGATTTCCATTTTGCCCCAAATTTCACAGTTCATACAATTCAGTCCTTGCTCAATCAACCCCTCAATTGAGCTAAATTTTCTTAATTAATGCTTTATTCTATCATTTTAAACTAGTTCTTAGCCCCTTGAAAATTTGAAATTTAGCACTAGACCCTATTTCCAAACTCTTTCACAATTAGGTCTTAAAATCAATTTTCATAAATTTTACTTGATAAAATTATCATATATCAAAAATAAAGCTTCAATTATACATTTATTCATCATATTCTTCCAGAATTCATCCATAAAAACTTTAAAAATTAGCCATGGAATCAAAAACTAATGAAATAGTAAGTTGGACCCAATTGTAAAAGTCCAAAAACATAGAAATTTCAAGGAGAAAGCAAGAATTAAACTTACATGAAGCTAGAGTATGAAAACCAGCTTGAACCCTCTTCCATGGCTGTTTTTCAGCTGATGAAAATGAAGAGAATTGAAGAGAATTCTAGATATTCCCATTTGGTCCCATTTTTATTTAGTAAATTTTGGTAATTTTCCAATTTTGCCCTTATTTCACCCATTTCCTGATTTTTCTCAGCTATTGCCGCCCAAAATATTTCCTATAGGATTATTTTCACTTTAGGTCCTTCTTCATTTGACAATTGAGTTATTTAATCCTTTAAGCAACTTTTACATCTTTTTTAATTTAGTCCTTTTTATTTAATTAACCACCCAAACGTTAAAATTTTCTGACAAAATTTTAATACTACCTTATTGATACTCCGTAAATATTTATAAAAATATTTACGGCTCAATTTATAAAATCGAGATCTCGATACCTATTTTCCTCAATTTCTTGACTTAATAAATCTTTATAAAACACAAATTACTAATTTAAAAATCTCTCAAAAATCACATTTGGCTTATAAGTATTAAATAAATAAATTTATGAGCTTATTTTTTGAATTTAGTGGTCTCGAACCACTATTCCCGACATCATTGAAAGTCAGCTATTACATAGGCCCAACTGATAGGTTTGATCTGACCCACTCGTATTAATTTTTATTTTATTTTTATATAAAAATTTCTAAAAATATAATACACCAAATACACTTAAAATATTAAAATAAATATTTCCCAATAAATTGAAAATAAATTAAAATAAAAATCTTTATACTTAAATAAAACTAAGATAGGTGCAATTGAACAAGAAAAAAAGGACTTTTTGTCTAAATTGACTTTATTCTTTTCTAAGTTGTGAAAAGTGTTGATTTATCTTTGAAATGAAATTACAATAAAATCTGATCGAAAATTCAAAAATTTAGAAAAAGATCTAAAAAAAAATTCTTTACTAGACTTTAGGCATAATAATATTATTTTGAATATGGAGTACAAATAATTGTTGATTAAGCGAAATAAAATTAACCTAAATTGTAAAGCTAAAACATATTTACACTTTTTTTATGGCCGGTTGATTTAAGGTCACAAAATCTTGATTGATTTATGTCACAAACCTCATACATTTCCACTTTGCAAAAATAATAAATAAGTAAATAAAGATTTATAGATAATAAAAAATGAGAAACCATTTATACATTTCATGGTCTTAACTATCACTCATAATTTTTATGAATGGAGGAATGATTTTCTATTTAAATTTCGAAACTCAAAATTATGTTTATTATTTTAGTATTTTCATGGTTCAGATAATAAAAATATTTTCTTATGACAAACTAGAAACCAATTCTTCAATCTCAGTAGTAATTTTAGATAAAAGTTGAAAGGACAAGAATCGAATAGAAAAATGAAAGATAAAGATGTGTAGTTACAAATCATGTTTCATCTAACACAACATTCTACTGCTCAAACAACTATCATAAACATAACATAATGCAGATTACAACAACTAAGGCCATCACACATTTTTACCAAATCTGCTACACCCTTCCACAGAACACTACACACCTCTCATCTTACGTCTTCTCTGTTTCTTAAACTTGAGTGGAATATCATTCAAATGATTCGATTGAGTCTCCAAAGGCAATCTCTGTGGACGGTAAAGTTGCATTCAGATTCTTTACATTCTAGGGCCTGCCCATTGCAAACCTCACGACATCCCTTACATGGAGGGCCATTCCAGATGTTTTTCACAACAGTGAATGGATGTTTATGACGATAATATTTGAATTTGTTCCCAAGCTTCATATATGGGAGATCCCCAATAGCACAATTGAGATGAAGAGAGTTATCACAATCAGCACAATAGTAAAACCAACAATTTGGCTCTCTTTCTTTCTCGCAGAGATCACAGTAAAGTTGAGAAGGCTCAGAATCATCAGAATAAGTTAAAGTAAGAGGATGCCTGTCATACTTGTACCAAGCAGTGAGTGGTAGTGTTGCACAACCTACATCTAAACTGAAATCACAGCGCTTCATGCATCTATATGCAACATCCCCTGAGTCTAGTCTTTTGAAACAAGCACTGCAACTCGTTTCCTGTTTGTTGTGGACAAGAAAGAGTGAATGCTCATCATGACTTGGATGCTTCAAGGTTTCTGACAATAACATACATTCAATGTCAATTTCGAAGCTGCAATCTCCTTCACAGCATTGGTATTGAAATCCTTGATACCAACGATCACAAGCACTGCACCATGAATAACCATCCTCATTGTGTGTGTTTGAGAGAGTAAGTAAATGCTTGTGAAATGGGTGTGGCATTTGTTTAGGCAATTTAGCGCAATCTTTGTGGAGAAAGAACTTGCATTGCTCACAACCATAAAAAGGAGTTGATATAGGTCTCATGCACCCATCACACTGACTATCGTCATCTTTGGTCTTCCCACTAAACGTGAGTCTTAAATTATGATCATGATAGGAATGCTTTATCTCACTTGCTACCACTAGCTCTCCAATACGAATTTGTTCAACGATGTCAGTAATCAAATTCAAAGGTTCATGCCGCACTTCCCCGGACCTCTCATCATAGCCTTTCGGCATAATTCTTCCATCCCATATTGCTTTATCAGTTGCACATCGTACATGAGCAATATAACAGCAACGAGAAGCAGGACAACGGTAATGACCATAACTTATATCAACTTCTTCGTAACAAATTTTGCACATCCAATCCTCAATTTGATTCTGTCGAAAAGAATACCAAAGAGAAATCGTGTGACGATGTCGTGTTATCATGATGTGGCGTGGCAATGAAATGCAATTCTTGTGGACAAAAAGTACACATGTATCACAGTGATAAGGGGAGTGATCCCCGTCAGTGCCGCAAAAATCACAAACAAACGACATTTTTCTAGATACAAGCATCCACGGGTGTTCATGACTTGCAACTGTGATTGTTGGTGGTGAAAAAAGAAAATCATCAAGTGAAAGATCAAAGTTGCATAGAGAGCAGGAATAAACAAACCCCTTCCATTGGATTCTGCACAAATAGCAACTACATTTCTGGGGATGAGTAGGCGGTTGTGGCAAGAGAGTAAGAGGATGCTTACGGTCAGAGGGGTGATTAATCTCAAGCGGTAGTTCAGCACATTCCTTATGAAGCTTAAATGGAACCGTGCAATCTGAACATTAGTAAAATGGACCAGATATTGGTTTTTGACAACCGGTGCAATCAGGCTCGACTTCCTTGTTATGGTTTTGAATGAAGTGTAAAGGATGGGGATGCAAAGAATTAGGAAAATTTGCAGCAATGGATGATTGAATCAAAGCACAATTGATGTGCAGATCAAACTCACAATCATAACAATTATAAGCAAAGCCCTGAAATATCTTACAACACAAACTGCACCAGTTTGCGCCCCCATAAGGTGATTGTGGCAAAAGAGTGAGAGGGTGTTCGGGGTGAAAAGGATGCTGAATCTGGGGGGCTAACTCTAACTCAGCACATCCCTTATGAAGATAAAACTCACATTGATTGCAGCCGTAGCTCCAGCCCTCTACAGGCTTCTCACAACCAAGGCAAAGACATGCTTTGCTTGCAACACTGTGATCTTGGATGAAGACCAAAGGATGGAGATGGCTGAAATGTTGAATTTCCATCTTTCTTTCTTTCCAACTCTCAGATACTGTGAAATTATTTAGAAGATGAAGAACAAAAATGAAATTGCTTCATCAAATTATTTCAGGCCTCATGGTTAGTAGATTATTTTCTTGGGTGTTGGTTTTGGTCTTCTTAAAGAAATGAATAGGTTGATGCTTTGCCCAAATTTCAAGTAGCAAAAGAATTCTAAGAATTTACATACAGATATTATTAAGCAAACAAAGAAAGAAAGAAGAAAGAAACATCAGAAGAAAGTATAAGGAGGAAAAAGCAAATAGGAGAGTATAGTTTTCTTCAGAAAATTTCGTTGCTTGCTCTCCACGTTTCATTCAAAGCCTAGCCAGTGAAGGGGCAAAAATGGGTGTGGAATAGTTAAGTTAAACGGACTAAAGTGATTGAATTCGTCTATTTTAGTTTTGTTAAGTTGTAGGTCGGGTAAAACTGTTAAATCAAGTTGATTTTCATTTTGGAAATTCAAAATTATATTAATCGACTTTCAATTTCAAAAATATCGAATATTGTTATATCCACGAGTGAAAAAAAAACTAATATTAAAATTATATTTATAAAAAAGTTTATTTAGTATTTTTTTTTTGTCAATATTATTTAGACGTAGAGCGGTAAACTAAGTTTTCGTATAAACTCAGGCTTAATCTTTATACATCTAACTTTCAGGGCTTTTATTTAAGCATTTCATGTACAAATAGCAAAAGACGAAAACACCATTGTATTAATATTTATTACTTTATTAAAAATAGTTTTCTAGTAATTTTCCTGATTAAATTGATATAAGTTCACTTGTGAATATAATAGGATTATGTGTAGTTCTAGCCATTGTAATATTCAAAATAAATATTACAATTTTCAGCTTAAATTAAAATGAGAATAATGGATGATCATTTATATAACAATTTCTAAATAAAAAGAAAAGTAAAAACAATGGGAACAGCATCAATTGAAATGCAAAGCCATGCACAAAAGGGTAATCAATTTAACACATGTAAAGTAGGGAACATCTCTCATCCCATGCACAAAACACCGTTTGTCTCTAAAAACTATCGCCGACCCGAAACCAGGGCAAGATCAGGATGTGAACTCAAAAGGTTGAGGGGGCTGAGGTCCATCATTGATGGCCATAGCTGATGAGGAATTCTGTTGACCTGCTGCTGATCCACTTGCTGGAGAAGCCACAGACACAAGCGCTTTGGTTAGGGACAGCGCCTCCGGTTCATTAGGGTGCAGGTCTCTAAGAAGTAAGAACAAAACCAGATGGTGCCAACTTCACGGGTGCATATTGGCTGTCTTCTAGAAACTTGATGAACTTCTCCTGAGCAGGAACTACTCTTGCTGGTCTCGAATGAGGGCTCTGGCTCGGCTTTCTTCTCAGGAGGACCATCAACCTAACCAACTGAAGGATTCAATCAAAAGCATGAACTAGAAACACTAGACAACAATGCATTTGAAGTGAAGTTTGGTGGTTTTACTTCAACCAAAACCATTCAATGTTTTATGTCATATTTACTCCAGGGTAACGCTATTTTCTCCACCAATTTAAAAAACCGAAAGAACAAAGAAAACATTGGAAACATGACAAATTAGCCATTGAAGCAAGTATGTAAATCAAATTCTAAATTCGGCAAAAGAAACCGACTACTCAAAAGCTCACTTGAAAGCATCAGGACCTGTCGCTGGAATCCTCTCATAAGCCTTCAAGCGAGCAAAAGCAGCTGCTCCACGCTTGATCCTGTGAGGAATCATCTTGCAATCAAAGCATATATCAATTACCATAAGGAAAATAAAAGTGAAGCTGAGTTATATACTTTACTTCATATATCCTGAAGCCAAATACATTGCCTTTGCACCATAAGATTCATAACCTTCTCAGCTAATAGTTTTCTCTAAATTCAGCAATAATGACACCTCAAGCACACCATACTACTCTCATTCATTTCTTCACCCATACACCTCAAGCATAACAAACTCAGAGATCTCTAATAATAAGGAATAAATACCAAACTCTACCAATCATCAATTTTGATATCAAACATAACAAAACTCACAGATTCCTTTGGTTCTTCACAATATATTCCAATACCCAAATCATAGAATAGAATTTCAAATAAATAGCTAAAAATCCTTGAAAAAAAAGTTCATAATAAACACTTCCCAAATTACCAAGCATAAAAAACCCAGAAAATTCCATCATTTTCATTCACAGCACCAAATAAAGAACTTCAAAAACACACTAAAATAAACCTCGAAAAGAAAAACACACCCACGAATGGTACGCTGGAGATCTTTGCAGGAGCACAAAAGTGGATGGGATCATAAGAAGGCTTAGGGTTCATACTACTAATACACCCGACATGCAAATCTCTTCACATCTCACCACCACTAATTTTTGGCCATTCAATAACTCCTTGGCCAATGTGGAAGCCAACCTTCCTGGAATGTGATGCCTTGCACTCACCGCTACCCTTTTGGCGCAGATGCCTGACACTGAAACCATCTCTTCTTCTTCTTCTTCTTCCTCTTTTGCTTGGTAGCTTAGCTTAGGCCAGCCGCTGCTGCTCTCTTTAATGGAATTGGCGAGGCTGAACTCGTTTTTGGAATGGTTATTCATATGTTGGCGCCTATGGAAGAGATGGTCGGATATAAGTTTATCAAAGCCGATAGCTTCACACGGCTGCATGCTTGGATCAAGCATTTCAGCGAACACCCTACGATCAAAGACAAAATCCCCGATTTACACTGAAGTTGTAGACTTCTTGAAAATAAGAAAAATTTATAGGAAATCTGAAGTCTCAACATAATCACTATAAAAAAAATGAATTCTTGATAATTTAAGAACTAAAAATTGGGAAATAATGCAAAAAGGATTGTGGTTTCCTGTGACTGAAAATTAGTGTTTGATTTCAACATAATCACTACAATTATTTTTTATGTCACAAGCTGATGTAAATGATGTTCACAAGGTGGAATTTAGTTAAAAATTTCGAGAATGTAAATTAAATAATTTTTAAATCAAGTAAAATGTTAATTTGAGGTAATAATTTTATTATTTATATTTAATATTGTATTTATATAAATTAATTATTTAATTAGTAGACAGAGTATAAAATTATTTAACTATATAAGTAAGGCTGATAGGTAAGCATTTAATAAAATGATGTAATTTTGCCTTTTAATTTAATAGTTGACTTTTAATTTTAGAAACAAAAAAATTATTAAAATGATAATTTTTTTTATTCAGATTTTTGGATAATTCAATTGTTTAATTCATATTTGAGTTAAATCAAAAATTTTAATTGTTTTATTCGAGTTGATTCGAATAACTCAAACTATTTAATTCAAAATTTAAATTTTATCAAATTTTCTAATCGAATTAGATTTTGCCGCTCTTATTAATGAGTTCTTGAAAAAGCTAGCGATAAAAATAATGTTAAAATATGTAATATATCCATCTAATTTTATAAATTTCAAATATGTATTTTATTTTTGGAAATTTAATTATTTTTTATTCATATTTCAAAATTTAAGTTCAATGGACAGTATTATTATTTTATTAAATTATTAGTATAATGCTTTGAAATAAAAGAAATACTCTTTGGTATCAAATTTTATCAAAATAATTTTAATGATTGAAATTAAATTTTAAAATCTAAAAATTTAAATTCTTAAAATATCAATACAAGAACTAAATTTTAAATTTACGGAAAAAGTTATAACATATTTTAATTTAAAATAAAAACATCTTTGGATTAATGTCTTTGTAAAAAGATCAGTTTGGATTCTTTGGATTAATATTATAACAATTAGATTGGGGTTAAATCCTCACATAATTATTTCCAAGTTAGTTTTTAAACAACCCATTCAATAATAATTAAATAAAAAACAATTTTGAAAAAATTACATAACCAATTGAACTACTATCATTTAATTTCAATTTTTCATAATAATTTAATATATTTTCCGATTATATATTACGAATTAAATCGATTCACTATCAAATTTTAATTCAATTGATTGGTTTAATTTTGTTAAAACCACACTTTAATTGTCACCAAACTCAATTAATTTAAGATGCATCATGAAAAATACTTTAATTCTTTTTATTTTTCATAAGCTATGGATTCAGTATTTGTATTTTAAGTTGATCAGCTTCAGCTTTTAATTAGATTTCGTTTTTATACTTTTTGAATTTTACAAATTTAGTCTCGCTCAAACGATATTAATTTAATTGCCTAGTTAAAATTAGATGGCCTGAGCCGAAGGTTTACCCGAAAAATAAGAGGGTTTGCGTAAAAAAATAGGCCTGAAAAATGAATTTAGGTAAAAAATAAAATTTGTTTTCTCGTGTAAGGCTTTTTTTGCCTGGTCCGGCTTGAATATGCAAAAAAAAAAAAACTTTTTACTGTTTTGTTGCTCTTTTTTTTCACTATTTTGCTACAATTCCACTATTATGTTCTACCATTTTGTTGTCATTATATAACTCTTATTCTATTGTTAATTTTATTACTACTTTAGAGGCATTTACTTGTTAAGTTGCACATATATTAGTGTTATTTAAGTATACATATTTTTCTAATTTATTTTTAAATTGTTAGGAAATATTTATTTTAATATTTTTAGTAATTTTAATATATTATATATATTTTAAAATTTTATATTAAAAATAATATAAAAATTAATAAATACAAGTCGGGCCCAATTTTAACATTTTTTTCCAATCAGGACTAAGCAGAATTTTAGGCCCATTTTTTTTGTTGGGCCGAGCTCGACCCTAACAAATGAGTCTAAAATTTTGATTATGCCCTAACTAGTCCATGAGCACCTCAAGTTAAAACTATTCACAAATGATGAAATTTAAATCTAAGACATCATATTCTTCAAACCCTTTTTTTTTTTGTATTTTATTATAAATATATCTTTTACATATTTTTTTTTCAAACACATAGTAAGCATGCCAATGCCATAATCTATTATTTATTAAAGATCAAATTTTGCTATTAGCTACTGTATTTTAGATAAAGTAGTAATTTAATCCGTATATTCTAATTTGATATCCTAATGCTTTTTGAAATTTGAAGTTTCAGTTCCAACCTAAGTAGTAACGATCAAATTCATTAAGGTAAATTCTGCTACTTCTAAAATTTTATGCACCAACCATATCATCTTATATGTAACATCATGTTAGTTTTGTTATTTCCGTATAATATTCAAAAAAAAATCATGTTATTTCAGTTGATGAATTTAAAACTTCTATTTGAATCAACGCTGAATTTGAAAAATATAAAGATTAAAAACCAAATTAAAAATATAGATTAAATCCACAACTTACGCATAGTATAAAATTAATAGTATAATTTTACTTAACATATTTAACTACTACTATTTGCATCATAATTAAATTTTGAATTTTAAAATATAAACACTAAAATTAACCCACAATTTAAGGACTTAATTGCAAATAATCTATTGATTATGTCATGTTTATCCTAGTTATCAACATAGAAATATTATTAAAGTGAAGAATAAATTGCAGCAAAGCATAGCATAGTCATTTCAGTTGCATCATCCATGACGCAAATGATTGGGGTTGAAAATTCAATCCAAGCCAAGTGTACTCCATTTGCTTGAAAAAAGAAAACCCCTAATGCAGAGATTGAAAATTGCATTTAAGCTAACCAAGAACAACCAAACCAGAGACCAAACCTCACACACCATGGATGATGAAGTGAAGTTGTTTGGATTTTGGGCAAGTCCTTTCAGTCTAAGGGTCATTTGGGCTTTGAAACTTAAAGGTGTGGATTATGAATACATTGAAGAAGATATCCCTCACAATAAGAGCGAGTTGTTGTTGAAGTACAACCCGGCTTATAAGAAGATCCCAGTGCTTGTTCATGGTGGAAAGCCAATTGCAGAGTCATTGGTTATTTTAGAATACATAGATGAGGTGTGGCCACAGAGTCCTTTGCTGCCGAAAGATGCTTATGAGAGATCCGTAGCCAGGTTTTGGGCCAAATTCATTGATGAAAAGGTATGTGTTATCAAGATGTTTTGTTTTGTTCTTCGAAGTTTGTCGTGTGTTTCCTTGTTATTGTCCTTGGTCTTCGATTGATTTACTTTTTTCTTTATGTTTTTAAGGTAGGGTTTATGTTTGTTTCTAAGTGATTCATCTCTACTCGAATCTAAAAATTCAATTTAATTAATTCAATCTGATTTTATCATAAAAAGTCAATAATTTAAATAGTGTCAATTGAGAGTGTTAAATTAGCTTTGGATTGGATCAATTTAGGTGGGATTAGTTCGGGTTTTAAAATTTTGGGTTATTTTGTGTTGGGATTAACTTTTGAGATCAAAATATTTCAAAATGTTTTAAGATGGATGATTTTTTTTTTTGTGGTTAACTAGTTAATTTTTTTGGGTTAGGTTATATCGGGTTTAAGTAAAATTCTGGTTACTTATTCACAAGATTTTAAGTTCATTTTGAGTTTGGGTCATTTTAAGGTCGTGTAATTTTTTTTTAAATTTATATTCAAATTAATTGGAGTTCGAATTAGAATTTATAGGTATAATTCACCTAATGCAAACTCAAAAATGCATCAAGCAAGTAATTTAAAATGAATCAAATAAAAATCACTCAATGATTAAAAAAAAACCAACTAGAAAATCCAAGTGGCCTGAACCGTAAAATGACATAAACTTCAAACAACTCAAATCCAAAATAATTGAAACATGAAATGATAATAAAAAAAAATTAAACTCGATTTGGCATGATTTAAAATTAAATTGACACATCCAATCAACAAGTCTAGTTTCAAGACATTTGTAGAGAGATCGACGATTAGGGGTGTTTAAATAGTTAATCGAACCGAACTAATATTAATCAAATTAATTGAACTTTTTAATCCTTTAACCGTTAATTGAATCGAAATTTATATGTTTTTAGTTTTTTTTGTTAAAACAAGTATAAAATATATTAAAAAATAAATAAATTGATAATATTCATTTAACCGAACTAACTGAACTAACTACTACATATAATAATAATTATTATTATTAAGTTCGTTTAATTCGATTAATTACCCGATTTCGAACTGAATTAACTGATAACTGAGCTTCTAAAAAATCATTAATCAACCTCTGACTGAATTAAATAGGTTAATCGATTAATTAATTGAATTGGATCGATTTGATCAATTAATTTAATTTTAACTGAAATTTGAACACCTTATCAATGATATTTGACCCTAACATTATTAATATTATGCTTGCAGATTCGACCAATGTGGGAATTCTTTCATAAATTCGGCGAAGAACAACAAAAGGCAATTGACAACAACTTTAAAATTCTGAGAACCATTGAGGAACATGGTCTTGGAGACAAAAAGTTCTTTGGGGGTGACCAAATTGGCATAGCTGATCTTGTTTTTGGAATGGTTATTCATTATTTTGCGCCTATGGAAGATGTCATGGGAGTGAAGTTCATTAAAGTGGATACCTTTCCACGCCTGCATGCATGGATGAGGCATTTCAGCGAACACCCTGTGATCAAAGACAATATCCCTGATTATAGTAGAGTTGTTGATTATCTTAAAGGATATCTCGACATAATCAATGGAATGCAAAAGGGTTGAGACCTTTTTATATCATTTATTTATTTTAGGTTAAATTCTACAATTAGTTATGTATTATACGGAATTTGTGAGTTTTAATTCTTCTATTTTGGCTTAATATTTTTACTTTTTATAAATTCTTAATCTTATTTCTAATTTAAATAATAAAATTAAATTTATTAACAGTGGCGGAGCGTAGTAGAGACCTAGGGGTTATGCCCTTAAAATGGTAAAATTTTAATTTAGACCTTTAATAACTTATAAAATTTTAAATTAGTAATAGTAAAATTATACTTTAACTCTCAAAAAGAAAAAAAATTAATTTAATCGTTTAAAAATTATAAAGATATAGGCTATTAAAATGATAAATTTTTTTACTATAAAAATATACAATTTAATTCGTCCTAAAAAATTCAGGCTCGCCACTTTGTTTGTTAGGTTCAATTCTCTATACCTTTATTTTCAAGAATTTAATTATCTACTTTTCAATTTTAGAATTTAGTTTCAATTGTTAATACTATTAATTTTTATTAAATTTATTGGTGTGATATTTTGAAATAAAAAATTCAATTAGTAGCCATGTAATTAAAAAAATGACATTGTAATAAATCTAAATTTAAGAAAATAATTTTAACAACATTAATATTTGGACCTGAATTTTAAAATCTAAAAATAGAGGATTAAATGCTTAAAATTAAAAATAATGACTAAATTTTAAATTTACAAAAAATACAAGGACTTAATTCAGATTTTAGCCTAAATTTTTTTTCGAAGCGCGTAAAAGAATTGAATCTAGCAAAGCTGCAAAGGATTGAAAGTCCTAACTGAAGCTGTAACGGTCACCTCTTCTACAGAATTCTCGCATTTAAGGAAAAAAAAATGGACGGTTATACGCCACGTGTCACTTCTTCTTTCTAAAACATTCTTCGCGCATTACGTGCCCGTGCACGATAAGTCAACTAAAAATCCTTTACAAAAATCCAACTTCCCCTTCTCTTTCCACAAAATTACACAAACTGCCACTGTTGTTAGCTCCATCAATGGCTACTCTCTGCCTCCAACCTCACTACTCGCCTCTCCGATTCCGTCGATTCCACCTCAGTAGTTTCAACCTCAAAGCTGTGCCGAGATTTTCCCGCCAAATTTACGGGAAAGGAGTTAGGGTTTCAACGAGTATTTCGAGAGGAAATGCGAAGATTAGAGGAAGATTTGGAGTGTTGTCGGTTTCTTGTTTCTCTAAAATGGATGCTGAGATTGAGAAGGTTTCATCGGAACAGAAAGAAGAAGAAGAAGAAGAGCGGCCTCCTTTTGATATCAATCTTGCTGTTATTCTTGCTGGTTTTGCTTTTGAAGCTTATACAACTCCGCCTGTAAGTCATTCATCTGGAGAATTCCAGTTTTTTTATTTTCTTTTGGTTTTTCTGTTCGGTTTCTGAGGAATTGTTAGGAAGTTGAAGTTGGAATTGTTTGAATTATGAATTTTAAGCAAAAGCGGTTTGAATAAAAACTAAAATGATAAGTAGCATGAAGAAACGAAAAATCGTATTTTAAAAGAAAAGGAATGAGACTACAATTTTACCTTTAATTGTTATTTACATTTTTAATAATTTGTTCGTATTTGATCAACATATTGCTTTTTAGCTAGTTTGAAAAATTATAAATGGAAGAAAAAATAACCGCCAAACGGACCCTTAGCTCTAAGAATGTTATTTAGGTGTCGTTTGGCCATAAGTTTGATGTTTTCCCTCTGGTTGGATGTGTTTTCTTGTCAGGAAAATATAGGGAGGCGTGAAATTGATGCTGCAGATTGTAAGACTGTTTATCTCTCAGGGTATGTTTTGGTTTTCCCCTCAGTAATCAAACACTAATTAGATGTCTGTGTAATTTGTTTAAAAGAAAATTGAATGCTGATTTTAGCTTTTAACTTGATATTAAATCGTTGTGAATGCAATGCAGGTCATTTGTACGAGAGATTTATGATGGCCAATTGTTTATAAAGTTAAAAAAAGGTTTTGATTTCCCTGCTATGGACCCATGGGTAAGTTATTAGGTGAAAATTGGAGGCTTATCTGCTTGTTTGTTGGCCGTGACACACACTTAACGATATCTTTTCGAATATGCCTTCAGGGAACTAGTGATCCATATGTTGTAATGGAATTGGATGGTCAAGTTGTCAAAAGCAAGACTAAATGGGGGTAAATCATTGGTGTTTTGATGTATTTTAGAGCTAATCTGTGTATTTTGGTGATTAATACTTTCAAATGAGGATCGTAAGTTGCTTATTTTAACATTAGTTAAATAGCAGGAACTTTTGGCAAAAATTAAAGTGACAATGCTATTTGTTTCTTTCCATTTTTTGGTCTTTGACAAATTGTTACAATTTAATGCTGTGCACTTTTACTCTCTACTGATATATTGTACTTAAGCTTGAGCAAAGGCTATTGCTTACTAGAGTAGTTGTTAGGGTGATTCTTTTGCTGTTAGACACGCAAGTTATGGCCTGAATTTTTTTCTAATTTGTACACCTCAATATTTAGGATTATACATATCAGCTGTTTTCACCGTTAATCTAGAATGTTGATCATTTACAGTCAACCCATTATTGTTTATCTATTCTTAATTGTGGCATTTTAAAGCTATTTATTTATTCTTAATTATGGCATTCTTAAGCGACTGTGTAGTTATAAAGTAGACATTTGACCTTTCAAATTCATATATTGTTGCCTGTATGATTGTAGGACAAAGGAGCCAACGTGGAATGAGGACCTCACCTTTAATATTAAACTTCCCCCTTCGAAATATATTCAGGTCCATACTCAATCTCCTAATATCTCTAGTTTCATTTTTCATTCTATTTACTTGTTTTTCTTTTGGTAGTAGCTTTTCGTTTAATTTCTCTAGGTTCTTAGTTCCATTTTCATTCCTTTTGTTTTAATGAAGCATGGCTGAGTCACTTCTATACTACCTATTATAAAGTTACTATTCCTGTAAAAGACTTATATTAAAGAGTGACTTAACTTTTGTAAGTTTAAAAACATGAAACTGTTAGCAACCTTTACTGGTGAGAAATAACAGATGATTCCTGTATTGTAATGCACCTGAACAATTTTGTTATTTTCAAAGCCGATTATTCTTATGTAGCACATGCTGTAGGCACTTTTCATCTCCGGCTTGTCTTTCTACACCAACTAAATCAAAATGCAAATGCCAGCCCTTCCCTAGAAAATGAGTTTGATTGTACATCCTTGATCTTACTGCACTTCCTAAACGACATTTCCCATTGGAATAGACAGATGAGGAATAATTATAGATCAAAGTAATCTATAAATTTGGGGTTAAAAATATGAAAATCAAAAAGTTTCCAGCATATTGTGTGTGCTTTAGCAAAACTCACAACTGTTCCATCCAATGCCTGTCTATGACCATCTAGCATGCTTTTATTGCATACTAAATCTAATGCATCTATGGCTTTTATTGCTACTTTCTTTACCATCAAGCATCTATCTTTGAAATTGTTTTGCTGAATAGTAACTATATTATATACCTCTATTTATCAGCCATGTTGCATCGATGACTTTATTGCAACTTTCTTCACCTTTGACTATCAATTTTTGAAATGAGTTTGATGAATAATCAGCATGATGGTGATTATCATGTTCCATTTTCCACTCTTTTAAGAGGCATTTCCTAATGATTATATATCTGTATTTATCTTACATATGATCATCACGATTATAGCTGTTCTCTTTATGCTTGTATACATATATGTTGATCCTTGTTTTGCAGAGTATTCCAAATTAAATGATGTAAAAATACCAGCTACAGTCATAAAATTCACTCAGTTTATAAAGGGCATATTTCACAATGTTATTGGATCATAGTTTATAAGTTTGTTGCAAACTTCTGGTTTAGTACTTTAATGAGCACCATCAAACTTCAGGTTGCTGCTTGGGATGCAAACCTTGTGACTCCTCATAAGCGCATGGGAAATGCAGGCATTAGTCTAGAAAACATCTGTGATGGTAGGAATTTGAACTTCATGTATGACTTGGATTTATTATATTAACATGCCTTTAGTTTTCATATTGCTGTATCTAATTCAGTGGGATTATTGATCATCCAGCAAGCTTGTTATTTTTCTATTATAATTGAAATTTTATGGTGTTCGTGACTTGATGTTAAAGTAATGCTTTTAGGAACTAGACTACAGTTTCAATGTCATTATCTACAGGCTTTACTAATGTTGAGCACACTAAATTTCAAGTTCAGAGCTGCATTTTCTTTTTCTTTTTCTTTCTCTTTTTTTAGATATCATCAATTAGAATGGGTGTTTTCTCCAGGAAACTTGCATGAACTGCTGGTGGAGTTGGAAGGAATGGGAGGTGGAGGCAGGTTGCAGCTTGAGGTATACTTCTCCGGTGCTATTGTTGCAATGCATATATGTATATATTGGAGAATATTTCCCTGTTTCCAAGAGAATGCTTCAATGCCCTTCTGAATTGGGTTCATATCATGCTAGGATAACCTATATTGAAGTTCTGAAAAATGTGCGCATATGCATATATTGGAGAATATTTCCTTTTTTATAAGAGAATGCTTCAATGCCCTTCTGAATTGGGTTCATGGCATTCTAGGATTTGAGACTATAATGGAGAAGTTCTGAAATGCTTCCTTCATATGAATTTTAACATAAATTCTAATGCTTGTTTTAGTCTGAAGCATTGACCATATAGATATTACCATTTCAACTCTTCTTGGAATATCAAATCAATATTTGAATTTTTAAATTTTGTGGGAAGATGGGCGCTCTTTGTATTTTGAGACTTTTCTTCTATAGGGAGGAAAGGTTTATGGTATGGTTTCCTTGTAGCATATCAAATAGTTCACACACACATGAAACAACCTGAGGAAATGTCTAATTTTGCGTCTTTCTTCTCTTTACGTCAGTTTATTTGTAATTCCAGTCATGAAAAAGGTTCTCCTAAATTTAGGTTTATGTACCGTTGCAATATTAGATTCCTTATACGCCTCAGAAATGCTATAGTGGCTTGAGGTAGCTTCCTAAATCAAGACTTCTGGTAATCCCAGAATATATATATATTTCTAGCAGATCTGGTTCAACAGAAGTTTATTTTTGATAAAGGTCTAAATCAAGGAATAGAATTTCTTTGTAAAAGTACCATGGAGTCCCTTATACTAGGAGTCAAATTGCATTTTGCCCCCTTGACTCAAAAAATGGGAAAATTAGCCCATGTACGTTAGATCAAAGAGTAAACTGATCATTCTGTTAAAAATTCCATCAATTTTTATTGTTAAAAGCTAGTCCCTATATGTCAACGTAAGGTACACGTAGCATGCCACATGTAACCATCTGATTATTTTGTGAACCATGCCAGTTTTTAACTGAAGAAATTGATGAATTTTTAACGGAAAGAGCCAGTTCGCTCTTTGATCTAATGAACAGGGACTAATTTGTCCATTTTTTGAGTAAAGGGGCTAAAATGCAATTTGATTCCTAGTACAGGGGCCTCTATGGCACTTTTACCAGAAATTCTCCAATATAACAGAGTTGATAAAAAATAATTAGCACTAGCTATAAGTTGCACATAAACAACTTAGTCATTCTGTATTGGTATGCTTCTTTGGATTTACATGCTTATATAGAGTAGAAGTTTTCTTCTCGAAAATTTTCTTTGACCTTGCTATATTACATTCTCTGAATCCATGTTCCCCTTCGTTTTCGTTGGAGGAAGCTTTTTCTTATGAAGGGCCAAAACTAAGGAAATGCTTTTAGTATTTCACATGGTTTTTAAGTGTTGATGAAGGGGTGCCTAATATATTTGCTTAATGCTGGTGAATGGCATATCAGGGAGCCTTCTGTATTGAAGGTAAAGATGCCTGCTTCTTTCATTTGTTAACTTTTCTTTTTCACTTTTCTCTTTGACTTATTTCTTTCAATTGCTATTTCCTCTTTGATTTGGCTTTTTTTTTTCAGTTATTTATACATGCTCTGGTCGTTTCACATCCTTTCTCTCTAACATCTGTTTTGATGATATGTTTGCAGAAAATATTGTCAGTCTTCAGAAGAAGGCAGCAGAATTCAAAGTGATTATGTCCCTAGAAAGAGTGCTATCTTTTTCCAAACATTAGAGAACTACTGGAATGTAAGAGTAACTTATAACCAATAGACCAATAAGGGGAAATCTTGTTGTTAAAGGCTTTTAGGAGATGGAGAGCAAAAAGGATAAAATTCTCAAATGTATTGGGCTGGTTATCATAAAGTGTTTTCAGTTCCTACCGATTTCCAATGGGCTGCATTGTTAGGTCTTTCTAATTCCTAGGCTTAAGAGACAAAAATTTGGGAGATATAAATTCAATTTGATTGGTCTTGATAGATGATATGTAGAATGAAGACATGGATGAGAAGTTGGCCATTCTTGTACCTAGACTTGTTTATCATTTATCTTGAGAATGGTTTTTCTTGTAGTGTTCCCATTACTTCTCTTATCAAGTTTTGGACCTATAGTTGTCATAGTCATCTTCATAGTGAGCTAGTGGACATAATTATATATATCCAATAGATTAGCAACTAGTGGTTATATTTCAAATAATACCTGGCCATATAACTAAAGACATCATTAGGATTACTTCTGCTAAGATATAGTTTATGGGGAACCCTGGTAATGATCATTCAAATATATTTTATTTGATTTGGGTTGTTTCATCTAGGAATCAATACATAAGGTTCTGAAGTATAACTTATGGCTATATGAATTCTTTTGGAGTATAACAACAGCAAATTGTCCTATTATTTTAAGCAAAATATATCTGATATTTGGAATATTCTAAACGGTCAGGATTAGTTGAAGGTGTATTGGCACTCCGGAGGAGCACCTGCATACAAGCTCATGATTTTGCTTGTGCTTATGGGGTCGACTAGTAGAATCAAATTATGCACGGAGATGCTTGAACTTGGCGGGAACAAGTAGATAATAGACATGCATATAGAAAGTGGGATAAAAAAGTTTTAAACTGAATATCTGTTTGGAGTACTTAAAATAAGTAAGATGGGTATCTATTTTACTTGCCTCTTTTAAGAACTTTTAATTATCAATGTTTCTGTGAGCAAGTTTAGCAATTAGAAAGTTTTTTGATAGAGAAGGTAATGAATTGTGGCTGCCACCATTCTTGTGTTTCTAATGGAAAACTTTATGTACTTTTCATCACATATTGTCAGGTAGATTGAATCATAGAACCACCTAATTTTGCACATGCAAGTAGAACTTATGTTATGTATTGCTTGTACTTGTGTCTGGTATGGATTCAGGTTAAGTATAAGAGTTTTGAAGAGATTGAGGAAGAGAAAATGTGGTGGAAACTCCCCTTTGTTTCAGAATTTCTTCGGAGAAATGGATTTGACTCTGCTCTAAAAATGTTTGTTGGTAGTGAGTCTGTGTCTGCACGGCAGTTTGTGGAATATGCCTTTGGACAGTTAAAGTCTTTCAATGATGCAAATTTTTTGAAGGAGCGTTTGTTAAATGGTAATAAGATTGGGGTTGAAGGTGTCAGGAAATCCAATGATTCATCTGTGTCAGAGATGTCTTTCTCACATGGGGAAAGTAGTCCAGAAGCCACTTTTAGTGACACTAGTAACAACAGTGAGAATAATTCAGAGGAGTTCCAATTGGATAATTCTGGCATGGCTAATGGGCAGAACGCTAAACCAGTAGCACAAATTGGTAATATGCAGTTTGATAATCACTTCTGGAAGAACTTTACAGATGTTATCAATCAAAATGTTGTTCAGAAACTTGGAGTTCCTATTCCAGAGAAATTAAAGTGGGATGGATTTGACTTGTTAAACAAAATTGGCCTGCAGTCCCAAGAAATTGCAGAAGCAAAATATATTGAATCTGGGCTTGCAACTCCAGATTATCAAGATACTCAAGGGGATAATGTACCTGAATCTGGGTCTGCAACTCATGAAGATCCGGAAAATAAGAACGATAAAGCGATTGGACCACTTACCATTAACACTATACAATCTTCTCTTCCAGACATAAAGAAGGCAACGCAGGATTTACTAAGACAAACAGATTCCATTTTAGGAGCATTAATGGTGTTGACTGCTGCAGTTTCTCAGTCCAAAAAGGAAGGACAGGAGAATGAAAATAAAGAAGACTCCTCTACTAAAGTGGAAACCAGTGTCTCTAGGTACAGTGGTGGTGAGAAGCTCCCTAGAACACTGGATGGTTCAGTATTAGATGAGAAGAAGACTGAAGAAATGAAAGAACTCTTTACTACTGCTGAAAGTGCTATGGAAGCCTGGGCAATGCTTGCCAGTTCCCTGGGCCATCCAAGTTTTATCAAATCAGAATTTGAGAAACTCTGTTTTCTGGATAATGAAACCACAGATACCCAGGTGAACCCTTTATCTCGTCGGAAATAAGCTCAGTTTTCATTGTAATTTCTTATTCTTGAACCTTTATCTTTCGCTGCAACTCGCTATTTGATTTCATAGAATTTTTTCATTTTAGCACTAAGTTGAAGATACCTGCAGGCTGCAATTTGGCGTGACTCAGCAAGGAGGCGATTAGTTGTTGCTTTTAGGGGGACTGAACAAGTGAGTTTCATCTATCTATTCTCAAACTGAGTTGAATTTTTTAGCTTTTGCTTCAATTAATTATTTATTGACCATCTAGGCAAGATGGAAGGACTTACGGACAGATTTAATGCTTGTTCCTGCTGGGTAATTTCAAATATCTATCCTCTACTCCTTTCTAGTTCTCTTCCTGAAAGTTATCTCTGTTGTAATAAACATGTTTTCTTACTAATTGAGTCAATCTGCCTATTCATGATGTAATTTGACTTGCCCTTCTCTTTTCTCTTGATCACCTTTAGGGAGGGGGGAGGGGGAATAGCACAATGTTGAATGTACTTTGTCTTTTAAATATCTGACCTCATTAAATCTGCAATGTTACTCAGTAATGTTGAAATCCAGTCAATGTGATAGTTCATTTCCAAGTACTATTCTTTTGAATCGTATTGAGGCCAATAACTTTTATCCTTAGAAGTTTTGTAGATAAACAGTTCCAGTTTCTATTTTTCCTTGGGAAAACATCATTCACAATGAAATCTAATATAGAGAGGCACATCATACAATGTTTTCTTCTGATACTAACTTTTATCCTCCCTGTGTAGGCTAAACCCTGAAAGGATTGGTGGAGACTTCAAGCAAGAAGTCCAAGTATGATAACACTTTCAGACTTTGTTTTTTCATTCAAAGACAACATACATAAGACGCATGTATTGTTGATAACTGTTGTTAACTTAATTGCCTGAATAAATAGTGGATGCTGACGAAATTTTTGCAGGTTCATAGTGGATTTTTAAGTGCATATGATTCTGTTAGGATAAGGATTATCTCCCTCATCAAGGCATCAATCGGATATATGTAAGCATTACTGTTGTCAACTTTTTTCTTAGTTTCTTTTTAAACTCTCCAATTGAGGCTTAAATCTAACATGTTGATATTTAGTACAAAAAGTTTTGCATGTATCCTTAAATCTCTATAGGTGTTGTTTTGCTTTTCTTTATGTGGAAATCTTGCTTAGTGCCTTTCAAAAGTTTCTTGACTTGCTTTGTAGCTATTATTATTACTATAAGTTAGCCATCGAGATGATATTGGATCTCTGACACATCTCTGTAAGCTCTTGATAAGCCTTAATATAGGATAATAGACATATTTCAGTATTTGATTCCATGGAAGTAGAAGGTTGATGTTATTGATGTTAAGCAGAAGGCCTTCGCACTGCATATTTGAAATTGTAAAATACAGGTTGGTTATTTTATTCACGGTTGTTCTCTGTACATGTTTGTGCGACAGAGATGAACTTTTGGAGCCACAGCACAGATGGCAAGTTTATGTGACCGGTCATAGTTTGGGTGGTGCACTAGCTACTCTTCTTGCTCTTGAACTTTCATCAAGTAAATTAGCAAAGTAAGTTTCTCTCCCGTTTCACTTAAGAATGACATTCTTTATTTGTTCTCAATGTACTCATGCGATTCAAAATGTACAAAGAATAGCAGAGAAATTGTTTGTAGAGAGAAACTAAATATACATCTATTAAGAAGAAAAAAGAAACTAAATGCATGTGTAAATGGGAGGTTAGTTTCCTTTTCAAGCCTCAACTACTTCAGTACTTGAAAAATTGGTAAACCAGAGGACTCGCATGCAGTAAATGCCAAAACTCGCTAACTAGTCTCTGTTGTTATTATTCAGGCTTTTCAGTTTTCATGAATGTGTCAATCAAAGACTGTAGAAAGCTGAATTTGACTTTCTTTTCATAATTGCAAGCTTTTGGAAATTATCTCCTCTTTGTATTCTAAAGAACTAATGCTTTCTTTATATTGGGAAAAGAATAGTGTATTGAACTTCCGACCTTATTTGTGTTTATCAGATGTGGGGCAATTTCAGTGACTATGTATAACTTTGGTTCTCCTAGAGTTGGTAACAGAAGATTTGCAGAAGTATATAATGAGGTAATAGAATATTTTTCTCCAGTTTCGTTTTACTTATGAACGTTTCTCCTCGACATTTATTGAAGTTGGAAAAGTTATTCTGTCAAGCCATATTATCTTATCCTTTTTTTTCATTTATTAAACATTTTTCCCAAAGAGTTGTTTTAATCATTTCTTTCCAAATGATAGCCTCTTTTGGCACTCTGTCCGTTTGGTGCTTGAATTGAAATTCTTGCTTCCTGATGCATGGGAAAATGCACATATTGAGATTTCTAACATCAGTCTGCTCAACTGATCATGTTGTTTACATCTATATTTTATCTATAAGTTCAACACATCATTGGTTAAGGTTTATGCAATTGAATACATACCTTTGCAGAAAGTTAAAGATAGCTGGAGAATTGTTAACCACAGAGACATTATACCTACTGTCCCTCGTTTGATGGGTTATTGTCATGTGGCTCAGCCTGTTTATCTTGCTGCTGGGGAACTAAAAGATGCTTTGGTGAGTTTTTATTTTTTTATAATTTGAACCCCCTTGTGGCGCAGTCATTATATGCAAGTGTTGGTTACTGTTTATAAATTATATGGACAGGATAAATGACATGAGAGCTGAAGTTGTGATTAGGCTTTTAATTTTGACGAGAATTTCTTACGCTTGTTGATTAGACTTGGTATTCTAGCAGCTTTCGTGAGAAATTTCACTTTTGGGCTTTGACTGCTTGATTTGCCTTGCCTTCTCTCTTGCTTTGCTGCTGTTGCTGATTTATTTTGAAAAAAACAATCGAGCAAGCAGAAAATCTGTTTTTCCAATAATATTTGAATATGATTTGAAGTAGACATCCATATCGTGTCACCTGTTTAAAATTCTTAAATTGGCTGAATCGAACTACTTAATATGTTGGTTGAGAAAATGTAATCTTTGTTGGCTGTTGTATTTCATCTTCATAGTTTGATTCCATTTTGTTTTTATAAGTAGCTTGACCAAACCAAATTCCGTATACTAGTTTTTCATTTTCTATTCGTTGACTTGGGCTATAATCATTTTCATTTATTATTCCTTGTATTATTTTTTTTCATCTCCACAAATTCTTTATATGGAATGCTTTGTTTATTACCCTTTTAACGTGAATAATTGATCATTGCTCATGATAGTTTATGCATGCATCTGGTTATAATTTTAACATACGTTTTTTCAGGAAAATATGGAGCTTTGGAAAGATGGTTATCAGGGTGATGTTATCGGGGAGTACACACCAGATGTTCTTGTCACTGAATTTGTATGTTTCTTGTTGTCTAATCTTTTCTTTTCTTTTTTTCTTACTTTTTTCCACCTTAGAAAGGGTTATCAAATCCTAAAATCATTACTGTTGGGAGGGTTTTACCTAAATACTATCCTTGAGACCGTAAAATGAATGAGTATACATATGGTTATGCCAAGAAAAAGAAAACCTCGATGTTTCCACATATCATCACACACTAATTATGTCAGTTATCTTAGTGTAATTTCATTTGCATATGTTTCAAGGACTAGTCTAGGGACTAGGGAGTATTCATTTTCTTGGTAATTTGATACTAGCCTGCTAGATGTAAGCATCAAAACCATGTGTTGTCCTAAAAAAATCAAAATCATGTAATCCAACCAGAAATCGATTTCATTATAGCAGTTAATTAGATTGTTTTTGGTTTAAAAACTTGCTAGTGGACATAGTTGCTGAAATTGTACAAAACTAAAGAATGAAACTGTTGAAGGACCTTTCGTTTTACCGATCTTACCCTAGCTGTGATGCTAAATAAAGCACAATTGCATAACATGATTCATGGTGAAACTAAACCTAGCACAAAAGGCTTTATTTGTTTGTTTGTTTGTCAAAGTGACTACTTTGTATAGATCAATCCTGAAAGGCTGGAACATCAAGACTTTTAATGCATGTAACTCACTGTTTCAAGCTTGCATCATTATCTATATTGCTAATTAAGATGGCATGGGATCTTTTTGTTTAATATTCCCATCTCTGAGTTATATTTTACATAAATTATCAATTGGGTGTGGACAGATGAAAGGAGAAAGGGAACTGATTGAACAGATATTACAAACTGAAATCAACATATTTCGTGCAATACGCGACGGGAGTGCACTTATGCAACACATGGAGGATTTCTACTACATCTCACTGCTAGAGGTACTATAATTCTTCATTTTCATTTAATTTTCTTTTTGTCTTCCTCCCAGGACTTTTGACTAAGGCTGTTCGATCAAAAGCAAGAGGCTATTTGTGCTTCACCTGATTCAATTATTCAAACATTATGTCTCTCTGCTAAATGTTGAAACTGGCTTCTATTGCTTTCTTCAGACTGTGAGATCAAATTACCAAACAGTTGCAAGCTCGAGGAAAATTGAAGAAGGAAGCAGCCAAAGCTGATAAGACATTTTTTACAACAATTATCAGAAAGTTATAGCAGACTGCAATGAGTGACATCCTTCAGGTTTTTCCCCTTTCAAATTATATTTATTGTACAGTGATCAATTTTCATAGAACTAGAATAAGTTGTTTTTCTCTTTTGTATGTCGTCAGACTTTTTATTTTTCCCTTTAATATAATGGTTTGACTTAAAATATTTTCTCTTTCTTTTCTCCCCCTCCCCTTTTAAATTTTTAATTGATTCCAAATAATAAATGAAATATCACCAGATTACATATTTCATTTATGTCAGCACTGTCCAGCTGGTAATCAATTTTGGGCACAATACATAAACACGACCACGTTTAACAACATAATAAGCATGATAGTTCATGATAACACGATTAGTACTTATATTAATGTTTAGGATTTTGACATACTATCTTGGTGTTAATGTTTACATGGTTGAAACGAAAAGAAGAAAGAAAGAAAGAAACACTCAAAATTAAATGACTATTAGGTAAGCAGGTTTGATGAATTAAGAGTCCGTTTGTTTACTAGGAAAATATTTTCCGAAAAATATTTTCCTCGTTTTTCAGTATTTGTTTGGTTGAAAATAATTTATATTGGTAAAACGTTTTCAAAAACACGGAAAAATGAGAAGGGATCATGTCTTACAGATTTTTAACCGGTAAGGCATTTTTCGAAAAATCTTCCTCCACTCTCACCATATTCTGTTAATACATACTTCATCTGATCAAATTATGCATTTGAATGAAAACTGTATAATTTAGTCGGATGAAATATTAATGATATACTTAAAATCTAATTGGAACTTAAAATCATTGCAATATATGTAAAAATAATTTAAAATATAAATTTATTAATATATATATAATAAACTCAAATAAACAATAATAAATAATAAATTCTTAAATATATATTTGTTTAATTTAAAACAGCTTTTATAAAATATTTTTAAAAATTTACCAAACAATGAAAAATATTTTACATAAATTCATTTAAACATTAGAAAAGTAAATCATTTCAAGAAAAGTTAATCATTTTTAAAAATTATTTTTCAAAAATATTTTACTGACAAACAAACGGAGATTAATTCAAAGACCAGATTAAAAAAAAAAAGGGCATATTTGGTTGTTTGATTAATGATACTAAACTAATGTGTATTTATTTAAAAAATGAACCATGAGTTAATGGGTTCATGTAATCAAGCTAGACCATGCTTAAGCTCAGGTTCTAAGAACCCAAATAAATTATATGCAATAATCAGCAGATTAAAGTATCCAAATAAATTATATGCAATAATCTGATTCTACAATATCCAAATTAGCCAAAAAGCACATAAAATATCCAGAAGTTTGTACCGTCGATCTTTTATTGCTATCCCTAATTGAATTTGGTAAATAACAGAAGAAAATAAAAGCAATATTGGCAACAAGCACAAATTTTGTACTCTTTGCAAGGGTATATGGGTAAAGAAATCTAATATTGAAACACGAATATGAAACCTTCTTGATATCCTTCTTTAAAAAATAATTAAACTATATCCCACTTTTAAAAAAAAAAATACATTGTAAGATTATGCATCCTAAATATTTTTAATTTAAAATAGTAACAATAATCAGCTAAATATTTTTTTAAAAAAGAACAGCAACATCAAATCAAATTTTGGCATGAAGTTTTAATGAAGTCAGTCTGAAAAGTATACAAAGGAGATTAGAAATTGCATCAACGGCCATCTTTTTAGAGACCACTAAAGATGTATCAAAGGTTAATAGGCATAAGCACAGTCAAACAGACAGCAAAATAATCAACTGTTTTAAATTCTTAATGCTCAAGAACCCAAAACTTGTTCATCACAAATCCAACGAATCCACTCTCTATAAACTTAGGGGCCTCTTTTCCTATACCATATGTCCTCTTAGTTCGTCTCGGCCCCGTGCAAAATTTGATCCTGAAAATGAAAACCATATAACCCTGCGACAAGGGACTTCTTTATACCCTTCATCTATCAAACAATTGACAATTAGAGTTCACCAATCAATGGTAACACGATTAAGATAAACTCGTCTTCCTTTCTAGTAAAAAGAATGGGTTGTATGACTTGAAATTATAAAATATCACAAACCCCCCCACAATCACCAAAACGAGAGAAGGTAAACCGGGAAAAAAGGTATATGAAAGTTTGGACCTGTCTTGCCAAGATTATACGGATTCAGTATGAAAGCCGCTTGTTGGTTCTCTGTCTTGATGGCCCCCCAGGAAAGAGCTTCATTATCCATCCTAAAACCCTTTCCACCACCTAGGAGGAAATTAGAATTTTTTTAGGATTTAAATGTTAGAAACCCCTAGATATTTCTGTTCAATTTTTGGGAATGGTTGAGTAAAACGTGCTACTACAATCAGTTGTGTTATAATAAGATCATATATATAGGGAGAGATAGAGAGCGGAGGTACCTCATCACCCTCATCTGCATACGGAGTACTATCATCAATTTTTCGAGGCTCAGGTTGTCTAGCCGGGATATACTCACTTGCCAGACTTTGAGCTGTCAGAAGCTCCAATCTTTGAGTTTGAACTTCAAGTTTCCTAGACAACTCCTCATTCACCTCCTTCATTCAATAATAACAATGATGAGAATAATCATTCATAGATCTAACATTTATGATAAGGTCAAAGGACAAACAATCAAACATTTGATGAGCCCTTGAAAAAGTTTGGATGAGGAATTGCTCGTAACTTCGTAAGTACAAAAGACCGAATTGAAGGAAAAAGAAATACAGTTCACCAAGAAAACTAGTGAAGTATAATAATATTTACAAAAAACCAGGCCTTTAATGGCCCTGAATTGCACCTTCAAGTTTTTAAATCTGTTAGAAATTTTCTTTAAATTCTAATGCAATCCCTGGCAACAAGAACAGAATGAAACTAATACAAATACATGAGAATTACAACTATACATGTGGTTCGGATACAGTACCTTCAGCTTTGAACTTTGAGATAACTCGGATGACAAAGCTTGTGCCAGTTCTTCTTTCTCCAATCTTAACTGCAACAAGAAAAAGGTTGTACGATGATCGTGACAGCATAGTAGGCACCAATATCAACAATTTAATTTCTTGTTGGTCAAACAAGTAAAACATATAAAAGCCACAAGAAAATCTGAATCACGTAAAGAATCTACCTCAGAAATTAAAGAATTAATGTTCTGAATCATTCTTATTTGATCAGGAGGAATGTGAACAGAAGAAACTTCAAATCCTCCATCCTCAGGCAGGAAACTCAAACTAGAGGTGTCATTAGTGTTGTCATCAGAAGTAGTTTCCGTGGTTGCTGCAAAAATTCAATAAACAAAATCAACATTAAACCAAAGGGCCATAGAAATCAAAGCAACCTTAAAAAGGCACTATAACTACTACAATCGCTATCAGAATTCTCAGAATTGCCTTGAAGTACAGGAAGCTTGATGTAGTGCAACAAGTATATATATTTAATTTTCCTTTCAAGTAAATCAAACTCAAATTCAAATATGGATATGTCGATATTGGTCTGATTCAAAAACTTCCATTTTTTATTAAGTTCTCATATTTGTATATAGTATGATCTGTGCTTATATCAATGCATACGATGAAGCATCTGTGATACGAATACATTACATCAAAGAGTTGAAGTAACTTATCCTTCATCCTGATAACTACCTACTCTAAATCTTTCACAAGACCAACGCTTGCAATACATAAATGATAATACTATACCTAATCTCATGCAAGACACTTTCAAGACCGACCATAACCAAACCCTCAAATTAGAGATGATATATGATAGGCCTTCAAGAAGAAATTTTGTCTCTAAATCTCACTATGATTTCAATCTATATACTCAACTAGTGGGGATAGGCCCATATTAAGTGAAAATTGACCTTGCGAAAAATTCATGTGACCCTTTGTCACAGACCAATAGTATGTTTTGAAATTGGGAATATGCTTAGCAGTTTCCAGCCATATGCAACTGGATTTCGATTCAGTAAAATAAGATATGGCAGTTTATTCATGTAGAAACCTTTAAAGGAAAAAAATTCAAAACAATTACCAAGATCTTCGGTTGAAGTCGACATATCCTTCTTACTAGCAGGATTCTTGATAGCATCAACAGACTTTCCGCTGAGGAAAGAGTCTCGTAGTTTAGACTGGAGTACCTTCTTCTCTGCATTAAATGAATAAAAATAATATATGGCAAACATATGGCTATTATAGGAAAAAAAAAATATATAAAAACTTACTTTTAGTTAATACTATAATAACACACACTCATGAGATCAGCAGACTTACCTTCTTGAAGAGCTTCAATAGTTGACAGCAAATCCTGACGATCTTTCTCTAAGCTTGACATTTTCTTTCTGCAATATTCATAATGAATAAGATGCCCTCAAGTATCAGAGAACCCAACATGAAAGTATATTCAAACAAAAGTCTAATCCATGATAATATTATGGCAAAATGAGAAAACCAATACCAAAGAAGTTCCTTGAGTAAAACTTCTAAAACTGAGAAATTACTAATTAATGAAAACAAAAGGAAAAGGTAAATTTTGTATGAAGGGTCCCTATACTATGCATTTTTTGTTGATTTAGTCCCTCTAATTTGATTATGTTTATCCCTTTACTTTTCGAAATGTGTATTTTCAATCTTTATTCTTGAGGCCAATTAATTTTCCGTGAATTCCATCAAATAATTTGACGCGGCTTATTTTTTTAAGTATGTGGTGATGTGACATATACACCTTGACATTTTTTGTGCAACTGGACAAATATTATACATTTTCTCCCTTTCTTTTCTTAAAAGTGCAAAAATTGTCCAATTTTACAAAAAAAGCCAAGGTATATATTTCCTGTCATTACATATAAAAAACAAATAAATAAATCATGTCAAATTATTTGATACAATTAACAACAAAAAAAAGTTTGCCTTGGGACTGACAATACACATTTAATAAAACAGAGAACTAGAAATGACCAATTTATAGTAGAGGAACTAAATCCACCAAAAAAGCATGGTATAGGGGTTTCTTATTGTAACTAAAAAAAGCATGCTTTGTGGTAAAATGAGTGCAAATAAAAGTGACTTATTACACAAAATTGCAATCTGTTATCTTTAATGATTTTAATGCATCAGTTCAACACTTTATTACATGCAGAATTCTCGTCTTTTTGTTTCTTGTATTTCTTTTTGCATGAATATGTCATGACCACTTAATAGTAAACTTTAAATGGATAACCATATCTCAGACAATCTAAGCACCGGTTCAAAATGGCAACAATAACAATCTTCAATATGAGCATTACAATCTAGAAAATAACTTAGGAACAAAGAAGGAATCTATGATTGAGGAAACTACAGAGAAGCAATAAGAAATTGATCACAAGTCCTTTAGTGACAAATAAAAAGATATCTAATTATGAATTTTATCACTCTATTTCATGAAACTAAAACATTGGCCCCTCTACTTTAACTTGTCAAAATATGGTCATTGTACTTTACAAAAATTGACAAGTTAGCCCAGTTGTTGGTAAACATGTGAACTTGAACTACTGATTTTTGCTAATTTGTTGCACACAAATATGCTACTGCTGGTTTTTACTAATTCCTAGCACATAAGTTGCTGAACAGCTCAGTTTAATGAGAAGGTTTAACAGTGTTACTCAATTGGACTAATTTCTTACCGTTCGTAAAATATGAGGACCATTCTGACAAATTAGAGGGACTAACTTCTCAGATGCTGTAAAGTAAAGGGACAAAATTCATAATTAGACCTAAAAAAAGCATACTTGAAAGAAGAAATTTCAGCCTGTGAGTTCTCCAATTGCCTCTCCAATTTTAGCTCATTTGACCTTAATCGAAGTGCCTACAGAAAGGATATTAAAAACATTTTAATCAAGCAGAAGACAAAAGTAATTTCACTCCAGTGTCAACAGCTTTATACAGAAATATATTCAATGGAATAAAGTAAGAAACTCCAAATGCTAATAGCATCATATAAAACAAGCAAATAACAGGATCAAATCAAATATAAAAAAGGACTAGAGAGCCACTAAGTTAAACTGGCACTTAAAAACCTTGCAGCTCTGCTATACGTCCAAGAAACACCCTTCACATGTGGTATATATTACAACCATGCATATACAAACATGGCAGCTTACCGATCTTTCAGCATTATTATCTAGAGTGATACATGTTCTGTAATGAATAGAATGAAATTGGAGAAGAAAACCTTTACCCATTAAAACTTTGTTACCTTCTCTTCCAAACCAATGACTTCAGAAGCCAATATATTAGCACGTTCATCAGCTGCATTACATTCCAGTCGTGCATTTGCATATTCCATTTTAAAAGACTCGAGCTCTGCCTGCAATACCAAACACCAGACATAGCAAGAAAAAAAAAAAAGGTAGAGTACACTGAAATAGAATGTTGTTGACATTTTAAAAAGTATTTGTAACAAGCTCCCTAACAATTTGAACATTACCAGACAAAGAACACGAGAATAAAATGCAGATCAGCATACATACAGCATAGCATTTTAAAATACAGCATAAAACTGAATTCATCCTGTGCACCATCCTTTGCAACAGAAGAAAACCATTAAAAACAAAGACTTATTGATTGAATCCAGGAAAAAATAGACAAGCTCCAGCCTTAAGGATCATTTTTATAGATCAAAAGTTATTAAGCATCTAACCTATAACCAATAGGCAATAGGTTGAGAGGCCCAACCTGAATATAAAACCGAAACGAACCCAATATTTAATAACTTTGGGATAGCACTACTTAAGGCCCCTTCAAGTGTAGATCAAAGGGCATACACATGGACGACCTCAAGAGGGTTCCTAGTACTGCATTTTTTTGGTTAATGGGTACCACCAGAGATGCAATAGACAGCAGTAGGTATCTCAATTTTTAGATAGAACTTTATCTAAGCACAAACAAGTCTAAATCAATGTGCATATGTGCACACATGACACATGCCATACAAACACCATTGCATTAACCATATGACATAAAGCGGTATGTAGTTGTATGAGATTCAATTATTTCTAACAATTTGAAGTGACTACCAGTACCTAAATATAGTAAATACTAACCAGTTGTGCCTTGATTTCTTCTTGTAAGCTCTCCATGTCAGATTTTAGCTGGTTGACAACACTTCTCTGGGGAGAAAAGTAAATGTAAGATAATTAAGAGATTTCTAAGAAGGATTGAGAATACAAATTAGGATAATGAAATGACATAAAGTGCAGCAATGGAGAAGCACGATGAAGTGATAAAAAAATATATCATGACCATGACAGCCGGTAATGCTGCTAATCTAATATTTGGAAACAAACCTGTTGGTTATAACTATCAGTCAAAGATGAATTTTCAGCAGCCAAAGATTCTGCTAATGTACGCGAGGCCTCAAGAGCTCGTTGCAGTGAAAACTTTTCCTGAGTCAAATCTTCAATATGCTGCAGAATAAGGATGAATAGATTAAAAAAGCCAAGACAATGAACAGCGAAAACGTTAATAAACAAAACCGTTAGACAAATAACAAATGAAAAATTATAGTTTTCTACATCAAATTATCTGTGTGAGTGTATTAGGAGCTTCAAAACATACAACAATGTTTTCATTTCAACAGCTTCTTCGAGTTTTTTGACCATCCATTAGTATTAGCTTATCTTAAGAAACCAACATGACATTAGGCTTGAAATACAAAACAGTGCATTATCACTAAAATGCTCAAGAGTCTCCTTATCCTTGCCTCTTATATCCAAACCGAACAAAGCCTGGATCCAGCTCATGCACACCAGAAGACAAGATGGTAAACACAAGACACAAATCTAAGGATACAAATATACTCATCCATTATATCATGGTTCTTATGGATAGAACAACATAGACTAGTAATAAATTGCATATATTATGGAATGTCAAATTGCATCAAATGAGTTAAATATAACCATGGATACTTACAATGGCATATTTCTAAGACATCAAAAAGTACACTTAAAAAAATGTTTATTTGTGTTACTAAGGAACTCGTTATTACAAGCAGTATAACTTGCCCAAGGGATGAACCATAAAACACAATAATTATTAGAAACCTGGACACAGTGGCACCTCAAGAATAGAAAATGTGACTACCTGCTCCAAAGCAGCAAAATCCTCATTCTGTTTGGTAGAGTAAAAATCATGCTTCTTCTCCAAGATATTCTCATTAGCAACAATCAGCTTCGAGAGGTCACCATTACCACTAGCAGGAGCTGAAAATTGCCCAGAATACTCGTTACCGCTAGGAAAATTAGAGAACCCAAGCTTGGAGTAAGTTCCCACATTTCCAATCTCTGTTGACGGTCTCTCAAAAGGAGATGACCCCATCGTATTACTAGTGTTAAATTGTGAACTCTGGGGTGCGAACACTTCCTTTGTAGGTTGATTATGTTGAAAAAGAGACCCAGAAGAAGCTCCAGATACATTCAGAGAATCAAGGAAAGATGGACGAGATCTCCTAGAACTAGTATCATTTGCAACTGAATGCAGTGGTGTGTGGCTTGAGGAACTTCTGGCATCAAAACTGAACTCTGTTGATCCAGATGTCTGTATGGATGGAACATGCAAACTTGGAAAACCACCAGCTGAACTACTGAATTTTCCTTCTCCAAAATCAGAAATCATAGGTTCCTTAAAGTCTCCAGTTCCTTGCAAGTGCTGCCCGACTTCAAGGATAGACCCTCTTCCACCTGAGTTAGATTGAGCAGAGTCTGCAATTAAGCCACAGAACATGCTATGCTGTGTCAGTTCCTCAGTAAAACAAAATGCTGAAAATATAGATAAATGGAAAGAAATTCTGGTCATATAAATTATAAAACAAGCATATTCAATATGAATATTCAACATTACCTTCATATAAAGAAGTTAGGGCATGGCTGCTACCTAGCAAGTTGCCTTCACTGGCCTTGCTTTGCAGTGAATTCTGTGGAGATATTTTACTGACAAAATTTTCAGAAGAAATAGGATTTAAAACTGTAGAAACCTTCGAATAGCCATCATCTTCTTTTGACCTGGGTTCTTGAAAGTCATTACTCATATGTTCTGCCTGTAGGCTATCATTATAAAATCGTCCAGCATTCCATGAAGCAACATATTTCTCATTTTCTTGACCTTTTGCATGTACATGCACTTCTGTAGAGGACGAATTATAATTATTTTCCAAAGAAGATGGGAAAGCATGAATGTTGTTTGATTTAACTTCAGTTGCTTTATTGTTGTTAATTATTTTTACAGAAGAGAGATTGGGTCCATCAGATGTACCAGCACCACCTGAGTCAATAACCCGCACGTGTTCAGTTTCTAATTGCTGTTTTTCATTTAAGCTAACATCAGAAACATTGGTTTGGGAGGTAGATGCTGCCTTCTTGGCTTTCTCAGCTGCTTTTTTCTTACGGAATTCCTCCAGCTGCAAGAAAGGAGGGATCAATTGTAACTGTACTTGGTAAACATACTCTAAATAATTATTTGTTCATTTGAAAAAACCCATTTATGTAATAAAATCTAACTGAAAACTTTTATCATAAGCATAAATCCAGAGTAAAAATTATACAAAATCCAATCAACCAACAGGGCGGTTTAGGAGGATATTAACTTTTCAAACTATGTAAAAGTTGCAGCATTCAAAGACAAAACATAGAAATCTAGAATGGGAGTTCTTTTTTTTTACCAGCCCTAGTTAGTAGAACATGAATGACTACTGAAAAAAATCAAAAGAAGAGTTCTAAACAACCAGAACAGATTCAACACATCAAAAAATAGAAGTAGAAATAAGATACTTCACTCAGGCACAAACGCATATAGGCAACCGTAAACTGCAATGCTATCATTGTGCAACTTAAATACACTCTTCATCCGAAATCACTGTTATTAGAGTGTCAAATGCAGTGAAGCTTCTTCATCTTTTCCAGATTGAATACAAACAATAGCACGTAATGACAAAAGTGAACTCTCAAATCCAATTTAAGAAGAAAAACCAAAAAACATTGGTCATATTTTTAGCTCCAATAGCATCACCTTAGACAGTTGCAAAGATTTAAGGCATAAAAGCATTGAAATTTCCAATAGGTGTAATCTAACAAAATAATTGATTCCATATACCATTAATTCCGGACATGATCTACCAAAGCATTGCAAGACAATGCAAATATATTACAGATCATATATGAAAATACCAAAATAGACCGCCAATTCTAGTCCTATTCCGAAATCGATATCCAAAATAGCTGACTATATATGCCTGAAATTTTTAATATCTAACCAAATCATTTACCAGATCGAAAATCATATTTCAAAACAGAAAGAAACCATCAAATCAACCGACAAAGGGAAAAAATTAAGAACAAAAAGATGTACCCGGCGCTTCCCAGCTTCTAGATGCTCTTGTTTCCGTGAAGAAGGCAAGGCCTGAGCCGACGCCATTCCTCAAAAACCCCGTACAAAATCTCCTCAATATAACGATTTTATCCCCCAATTTTCACACCCATTAGTTCACAAAAGTAATTACAAAAAACTCAAATCAATTAATTCTCAAGTTCAGCGACAAAGCTTCCACAAAGAATCCCCCGCCTCTCTCCCCCCTCGAAGCAGATCAACAAAAACGAGATTCGAAAAGTAAGCAAGAAAAGAGATTACGAAATTATTTGCAACAGTTAAATGAATTCCAAAATTTCTAAATAAAAACAAAAAAAAATAAGCTAAAATTGAACGAAAAACAGAAAACAAAATTGAAACAAACAAGAAAGAGGAGGCGGGAGGTCCGATCAGATCAGAGAAAGGAGAGCTGGTTTATTATTATTATTTATTTTTGAATTCTTATTTCTTGTTAATATTGAAGCGTGGGAAATTTATTTTCCGTTTTTTTTTTTTTGGATTTTTTTCAAATTAAATTGGGCAAACTTCACTAATAGTCACGCAACTATTAATAATTTTCTTTTTTAGCTACTCAACTATGAAACATTATAAAATAGTCACTTAACTAGTAGTAAATTTTTTTTGGGTCAACCAATTATAAAAAGTTACTGGTCATCCAAGTATTCAATTTTGTCTTTTTTGTCACCAACTAGCTAATGGTAATAGCTTTTAAATTTGGTATAATAGCAATTTTAACCCTCAACATTTACATATTGTATAAATTTAGTTTTGATTCTAAAAATCTAACTTTCAACATTTATATATTGTGTAATTTGATCTTTTTCTTTTTGGCCTTCACCTAAAAAGCTAAAAAACACATATATCAACTAAATCGATTGGAAATATATAAAAATGAAACACTCAAAAATCTAATATAGTAATTTTCATATTTTCTCATTCTTTTAAAATTAACTTTCAATGTCACAAAGAAAAGTAAACTGCAAAAGAAATATCAAATTACTCAATGTGTAAATGTTGAGGGTTAATTTTTTAGAATCAAAACTAAATTGACATATTTATAAATGTTGAGGATTAAAGTTGTTATTATACCAATTTTAAAAGCTACCACCATTAGTCGGTGACTAAAAACGATAAATTTGAATAGTTGCATGACCATGTTGTAACTTTTATAATTTAGTGACTAAAAAAAAATTATTAATAGTTGGGTGACAAATGACCAAAAAATAAATTTATTAAGTCGGGTGGCTAAGAGAGAAATTTACTAATAGTTAAATAATTCTAATGATAATTATTATTACTTTTGTCATAATTCCTTTTGTATTGTTTTGGCCCACAATCTTCAAATTCTAGTCAAATTAATTTTTATTAAAATTTTGAATGAATTGCTAAAATTTTAACAACATTAACTTGACAATTTACTTGATATTTCACGTGTAATTTATAAAAATTTAAGAAAATAAATAAAATTAGTAAAAAGTTCATAAAAATTTTAAAAATTATTCATGTCAACAATGAATTATATATAAATTTCCATGCCTATATTAGTATCGTTAAAATTTTAACAATTTAATCAATTTTTTGTTTGAAATAATTTTGAGTCACAATCAAAAAAAAAGGATAAAGTGAAAATGGGACAAAATTAAGGGCTAATTTTGTGTTTTATATCCTCTGTTTTAGTGACTTGATTGATTAAAAATGGGGTAATACGTAATTTGTCTTCTAAATTTGTCCAAAAGTACTTAGTTGGTACCTGAATTTGTATTCTATCAACTAGGTTAGTACCTTTACATTAATACGACTAGTTCATGCTAACGTGACATTGATAACAAATCTGATGAAGACATGTGGCAACCTCTCAATATGTCACGTGGTGAACATAAATTAAAAATTAAAAATATATAAATTAAGAAAAAAATGTATAATTTTTGTTTCACATCAAGAATGAAACTAGACATAATAATGTTGTCCAGATATATCTAAATCTAGACAACTATTTATCCAAGTTCATTCCAAATGTATTTGTTAGTAAATTTATATGTTTTAGTTTTTTATAAAATATTGGGTTATTTATATTATTATTACTACTATTTTATTATTTTGAAATATAAAATATATAAAGTGTTAAAAAGTTAAAATAGATAAATTAATATATATATATATATATATAGGTATAAAAGTTTTCAAGAATTAACTTACACGGATAGTTATTCATATTCAAATACATTATTCATTATAAATGTGCCTTTTAGTTGTTTTATATATTTATATATATTATAAATATTTATTTCTTTTATATATTTTATAATTTTAAAATTTTAAAATTTTTATTGATTTATATATTATATATCATAAATTTTATATTTTTTAAAATATTATAGGCTTTTTATATATTTATTTAATTTACGTCACGTGGTATAGTGTGAGGTTGTCACGTTTCACCACGAATTGGTTAATAATGTTATATCAACACAAACTAATGGTGTTAGTGCGGATGTACCAACTTGGGTGACAGAATATAAGTTCTAGTGGCAATTAGGGAAAAAAATATTTAAGTATTGACTAAATACTTTTGAACATATTTAATGATGAACTACATATTAACCTATTATATACGTGTTTAAGGGTCTTATCGTCCAAAACTAAAGTTTGTCTGATATTTGAGAGATTTAGGTGTAAATATAGGCTTTGATGGAAAATTGCACTTACCTAAAATATACAAGTTTTAACTTAGGTTTCATGATTTGACTTATTTTTAATTTTTATATTATGTAGTGTATTTGAATGAAAAATAAATATGTTGTTATAAATGTTTTATTATTATAGAAGTGGATGTCTATTAGAATAAAAATTTGATGTCTTTTAGGGCTGTAATGTGTATTATGAATAAAATTTTATTTCATTTACATTTTTATGTTCATAAATATAGACTTTGGGAAAGCATCGTAAGTATTGTATTGATAGTAAATTTTACAGTTCTCTTGATTCTTCTATTTCTCTGGTTCTTTATTTTCATTATTATTTATTGGTTCTTTATTTTCATTATTATTTATTTTATAACACATTATCAACACGATAATTCTTAATTTTTCTTCAAAATCTTCATGTGAAATTCATTGTTTCTTCTATTTGTTCTCAAATCTCATTCTTTGGGAAGAATAATAAGTCATTAACCAAATGAAAGAAATAAAAATTAATAAATAAATAAAAACAATCGTAGAAGGGTAGGGCTGTAAATGAATTGAGTTTAAATGAATAAATATCTATTCATGATTGTTTGTTTATTTTTAAGTTTGTTCGTATTCAATTTTTGTTAGCTAAAAATTTCAAAATTATTGTTCATGTTCGTTTATTTAAATTTATGTGTGTTCATGTTTGTTTGTTTAATGTTCATGAATATATTCATTTAACTTAATCGAACATGTTCACGAATATTAAACGAACATTTTCATAAACATATAATTGAATATGTTCACGAACAATATTAATGAATAACAAACAAACAAACAACCAATAAATACATACACACAGATTTTATTTTAATATTTTTATAAGAAAATATTATTAATAAATAAATAAGTCAATAAATAAGCTTATAAATTAGTTTGTTAGTAAATATAAACGAACCGAACACACATCTATTCGTGTTCGTTCGTTTATTAAATGAACATAAATATTCATATTTATTTATTTAGCTTAGTAAACGAATATAAATAAATGTTATATAAACAGTTTACAAACAATTCATCGAACATTCTATTTATTTACACCTTAAAAAACGATATTTCACCAAATGCCTAAAAACACCCCCAAAGATCAACCTCACTTGCTTTTTTAGCACGAAAACTTAAAGATTGTGGGCCAAGAAAATCTTCTCAAAAGAATTTGGCTTAAATTCAAAAATCGACCACTCAGTTGCCCTAAGGCTTTTAATGCTATGAGCAAGGAATTTATAAATTTATAAATTGTGAGATTAATTTTTTATTTGAAGATCAGATTTATTCTTTGAGATTTTATACATAAGATATATGAAAGTGTTGTATGAAAATATTTTTAGATTAACTTTAATTCTAATTCATGATTAATTATAATTAATTTAATTAATTTGTCTTATTTTAATCTTTTTGAGAATGGCGAAATATTTGATTTTAGCATTGATTTTAATTCTAGATTTTAGATTTATCGAATAAACTTTACATTGATAAGTTTTTTATTGTTTTGGGATTTATCCCTTTTTTATTATTGTTCTTTTTTCAACTATAAATTTGTAATAAATCTTAAAACTATACATGAACTATGGTTTAATGTGTAATTATATACATAAAATTTTAATTAGATCCAATTCTTGTAAATTATTGACACGATTATTAAAATAACATCATTTTATGCTTATATATTGCATACTTAAATAATTATATTTACCCAATATAAAATTAAATTTATGTATTTATTTATTTAAATGTGTATGGTTAAATCAAAATTAAAGTTTTGAGTACACATTTGAACAACAATATAGAGTTTTACGTATATAATTGCACCAAATTAAAATTCATGTATACAATTACACATTAAATCAAAATTCATGTATGATTTTGAAATTTATCCCTTTTAATATTTATAAATTTAGTCTTTTTGTTTTTTTTAATCAATAATTTATGTGAAACCATCTATTTATTTAATCAATTCGAGTCTCTCTCCTAACTTCAACCAACCAAGTCCCTAACAATAGGAAAGTTGAATAACAAACCCTAGCCTAAACTAAGTAAATCCCTCTCTATAAATTTACCATTTTTAATAAGCTTTGATAAGTTAAAAAAGAACAAAAGGTTTATAGAAAGAAAGAGAAAGAAATGGCAAAAGCTTCTGTGATCTCCCTTGTTTCCTTATTTATTTGCATTTTCTCCTCACTCAGCTTTGCCTATGCTTCAGCTTCAGCTTCAGCTCCAAGTCCATCTCCGTCATCCAATCAACAAATGAGATTCGAGGTCTTAGGTCATGTTTATTGTGACACTTGTCGTGTTGAATTTGAGACATCTATCAGTGAACCTATTCCCGGTATATAATTTAATGTTTTGATTTTAGATGAAATAATTAGGTTGACAAAAGTTTTTAAATATATTTACTATTTATATAATTGGCAGGTGCAACGGTGAAGTTAGAATGTAGGAATCGTACAGACGAAAAGATCACTTATCAAAGTCCAGAAATAACAGCTGGCGATAAAGGAAATTATAAAATCCAAGTGACGGGTGATTATGAAGAATCAGATTGTGATGTAATGCTAGTGAAGAGTCCCAGAGCAGATTGCAATGACCCCACCGAAGAGTGGAGGAAAGCTAGGGTGGTTCTCACCACATTGGATGGGGTTTCGGGTGAAATTCGCTTTGCCAACAATCTTGGGTTTAAAAAAAAGGAAGCTCTTCCCGAATGTACCAAAGTTTTAACAGAAATGGGTTACTTTGAACTTCAAAAAGAACTTGGAAACGAAGCTGCTTGAGGAAATATGTTAGGTAAGTTGGACTTTTTCCATGAATTGGATAATTATGATTATCCTTATGTATATTCATAATTTATTCAATTTTCTACTAATAAACTCATGAAAGAAAAAACCTACTTTATTAGCTTTTTAAAACTATAAACCTTCAAAAGTAGCCGAAGAGATCATTTAAATTAAAATTTCAATAAAGAAATATATATTTGTATCAAATTTTAAATATATTTTAATAAAATTTAAGTACTTTAATTTAAAAGTAATAAATAAATCATCCTTAGCCTCCTCCTTCCTTTGGGACCAACAATGGGTAGTATGAGAATATTCACTTGTTCATGCCTTTCGGCTTGATCTTAGGCCTTGACTCACCCTCCGTGGACGAACCTTGCAGAGGAACCCTTGGGTTTTCAAGGCATTGGATTCTCACCAATGTTTGTATTACTCAAGCCGAGATTCTTGCTAATGTTTGTATTACTCAAGCTGACATTCTTGCTTCCGTTTTGTCTACTGCTACTCTTACAAGTGCTTTATGCTCCCTACCGATGCATTTTTACATCCCACAGCTTTGGCAGTTCACTTAGCCCCATTCATCTTCGGCGCGTTCACATTATAGTTTTTTTGCCAGCACTACTCATTTTAAGCATTTGTTTTCACATTTGATAAATTAATCTTTTAATCCTTGCTTTTAAAATTATATTAGATAATTCTTTATACTGTCAAATTTTAATCCCACATTGTCTAATGAACACTCTTATATAAATAAATACAAATTTCTTCACTATTTTCATAAATTTGAAAGGAACTTATAGTTTAAAATTATTTATATATAATAAATATTATATAAAAGAGAGAATAATATTTCTATTAGGCCAAAAATATTCTAAAATAACCATTTAATTTTTGTTTTATTCATTTTAGACTAAAAAGTTTTTAATAAACATCCTTAATATTTTTTTTAAAATATACTAGAACTACTATTTTCATACTAATTAGAGAATATACTTATAAGTTACTTTTTCACCGTTATTATTACAAATTAATTTTAATTTCGTATTGATTAGAGAACACTATTATACTATCATACTAATATAATATATTTAGTCACCAAAATCAGTAAATAATTATGTGCAATATTATATATATAGCAAATATGAATTAATGAAATCTTTATATATGAACTAAATTCTAGTATGTGTAAATATTTTATATATATACAATACATATCAAATTGTTTAATTGGGGCTATCTCTTCATGGAAACTCTATGAAACAATCAAAAGTGGGCATGGATATAGATGGCTCATGGGGTATAAATTTTAGGATAATTCTAAATTTAGTCCTCAATAGTTATATTTTTTAATTTAATTATTATTATTATTTTTAGTTAAATTTAGTTCAATCATTCAAAAGAACTAAATTATTTTTTAACGAAAATATTGATTAACTTTAAATTTTTAACGATATTGACATGACAACTTGATATTTCATGTTGACATGATATCATTTGTTATATATGTCAAGTCACAAATAATTTAAAATTTATAATATAAAAATCAAAAATATATATAGATCATAAAAAAAAAGCATGAAGTATATAAGGATTTTATGCAGAGTACCGTGATTCAAAATGTAATGTTTTAATCGGTATTTTGTTAAAAATAATTCAACTCTTTCTAAACTGTTGATAGTCAAATTTAATTCTTTTAAAAAGTTGAGATTCAAATTTAACTAAAAAAGAATCAAATTAACAAAAAATGTAATGTATCATTATGCTTTTTTTTATTTGTTTCAATCATTACTTAGGTTTGGGTGAATTCATTTTAACTTTTTATTTGTTATTTTCTTTTATTATTTTTACTGATTTTTATAATTGAATTTTAATGTAATATAGATTTTTTTCTTTGTGTTTGTGAATATATGAATTTTGTTTTTATTGGGATTGATTAGAAATATCTTTTAAAATTTAAACTAACTTCTCATTCAAGAGTTAATCATTTTGAGCATATGATATCTTGTTATAAAGATATCATAGAGTAAAATATAAAACTATAGTTTTATGATTCAAATCTCCACCTTTACTAATCGAGACTATATCTCAAAACTTTCAAAAATCTATTTTTCCAACAGTTTACACTTTAATTTTTTATATTTTGTAAATTATAATAACTAAATTATGATAAATTAATGTAAAAATGTATTTTTTATTTTCGTAAAATAAGAAAATCAAAATCAAACCAATATATTCTCTTTTAGTTTTTCCATTGGTAGTAGTTGAAAAAAAGAACAAAACTAGATGTAACGAATTTCTCTCTTGGATAGGCCATGAATTAGGGTTTTGAGCCTACTCTTGATCCCATGAAAAAACTAGTCTAAAGAGTGTTGAGCCTCATTTCTCAGCGACAATAGTAGTGTTACATTAGCACTAAAATGTAATTATAAAAACTAAAAATTCTATTGTATATTCGTGTAGAAATTATGTGTTTATAATATAAATGTATATTTAAAAATAACATATAATAAATAATGAAACGTTGATGATGTAAGTGAAATCATGTGTTCTATCGACGTATATGTATATATTAAGTTATTCTTTTAATTGTATATAAATGTATGAAATTATAAAATATCTTATAATAATATTAATTGTTCGAAATGTAATTTTAATACTTTTCTCGACTGAATTAATGTTTAAATAGCAGTGTAGATAAAAGGTATCCATAAAAATATGTACTTTGGCTTAGTATTTTTAGTGAAGTATGGGATTCAATTTCTTTACTTAAAAAATTGAAGGATTGAGAAGGGAGAAGTTAGGATAGGCTCAAAGTACAGGCATAAAGCCTTAATATAGTAGGGTTGAGGGGCATAGTTTTATTCCACGCTAATGCGGGAATTTAACTAGTGAATTAAGGGTTTTTTAGATGGGTATTACTTTTAATACGCTGTGTTTAGTTTTATTTTTATTTTACGCTATAATATCGTTACAATATTTAATCTCATCACTATTGTTGTTTTTACACTAACCGCAAGTAAGCAAACCGTCCATTCAAAGGTCCCTAAGTAAAAATCCATAAAATTACCTATTTAGGCTTATTTGATGATATAAGCACATTACACTACCCTAATTTTTTCTATAACCATCCGAAGTTGGTTTGAGGCTTTGAGCCAGTACAACGAATAAAATTTCTATCATTTTCCCTTTAAACATGGCCCAGTACAACGAATTAAATCACTTCATGTGCACTTGTTTTAATCAAGTCATATTGATGCACTTAATGAGCCACTTTAGCATTATATTGATGCACTTGGTTAAAGCAATTGACATGATATTTGAGTGGCCGTCCATGACCACATTTAGGAAATACCAAAGATATTGCTCTGTAAGCATCGTAAAAGAGCAAAACACATGTTCCATACTTTAACATAATTCGACATTCAGGAAGGAAGAGTCTATAAGTTGAAAGATAAAAGAGCACATCTTAAACCAATCCCCCCTCTCTCTCTGATTCTATACATATAGTTAAGAGTCAAGTAGAAAGCTATGTGGGTGTTTGGTGTAAAACCATCATTTCATTCACAAGCCTGAGTATTACTAATCTCAGAAATCATTAAGCAAGATGGATATGCAGATGGTGACAGTTTATCCAATCTCATCTCCCAAACAGAGCAGCTTTAGAATCCATCCATCCTTATGAATCTCAAGTCAACCACTTTCTTCACTAACACATCCACAAATGCCCAAAATCTCAGCTTCAACCCACAACAGATGGCATTAAAAGGGTGATCATTAACACTGCCTCCCCAGCCATAGTGACCATGCAGATGCAGTCAGCCACCACTCCTTCCACACCCTTCAATATTTACTTGTTTGATGCCATAGTAACACATGTCTTCTTTTCTTGTGGTTATAAGTAAATCAATGTATTATCAAATCGATTTACAAAGTAGCCATAATTTAGGAATCACAATTAATTTAGAAGACAAGAAACCACCAACACTTAACAGGTGAGCAAAATTTGATCTACTTAACAAACCTGTTTCATTTAAGTGGTTTTATTGGTCTAATCAATTATGGTCTCGATTAAATTATTATTAAAATTCTGAGCTGATAAACTTAACAGTGTTATTTTTATTTATTTTAAATGTATTTATTATATATAATATGATTTAGACATATATATTTTATAACATTATATAAGAAGAAAAAAAAGTTGGTTAATCAACTGAATCAAGAAATCGATTAAGTTGATTAAGCTTATGACCGTCGATCAATTCAATTAAAGTTGAAGGTAATTGACTAAATTAAATTTGAGAAACAAATCGAACTAATGGAAAAAAAATTGAAAACTTAATAACAAAGATGTTTAGTGCATTGGATTTTGAGGGATGCTACTATTCCTATGCTATGGAATACTTAAAGCAGCTTCTTTGTCAATCACTTCCATTCCTCTTGTTAGATTATCTATAGCGCTCATAGCTATAGCTCTTAACTCGATTATTTCCAAATAATTGTTGTACTTCACAAGTTTCATTAATTTGTTGACCGGCGGTATCTCTACCCTTAACTACTAGGGCGTTGTAAATATTAGACATCTTGTCCGGGGAAAAGGCTACATTCAATACTGGACCGATGATTTGAGAAATATGCCCTAGATTTTCTCCTATTGTTACTTTCTTTTTGAATAATTTTATTATAGATTATGATCATATTTGCTCTTTTTGAGATAATATTTAGAACTACTCATGGTCCCTCCTCAACCTATAAATAAGAAGATAATGTACTTCAGCATACTCGAACCCAACAAATTTTATATATAGTTTTAATGGTAATGATAGTAATAATAGTAATAATAATAAATGCAACATTAAAGATACTTTCTTTCGTCAACTAAGTCATTGGTGATTCAAGTCATTAGTTGACATCTAATCTTGAGTTTCAACATTGATCATCCCATTCCCCCAAGCCCTTGATAATGTAACGCCCCAATTTTTGGGAATTCTGTGAATGTTGGCATAGGTTTAATTATGTTTGTGGGCCTCTAGAAGGCCCAAGCTTAAGATAGAACCCGGTAATTTTAGTTAATTTTTGTTCCATAAGAAAAAGGGAGTGAAATTATGAAATAGGACTTATGTGAAAATGTTTGAAAATGCTATAGGCTAAATTGAGGTGGCCAAATAAATAGGAGTGCAAAATAGGAGGATTTGCATGACAAACCTCCCATTTTACATGAAGTGGCTAGCCATCATGTTGTTGTAGACAATATGAGTACTTGATATCCATAATTTATGGTACAAATTGATACAAATTGATAATAGGATAGGTAAATGTTTCATAATAATAGGTTAGGTAAATGTTTCATAATAATAGGTTAGGTAAGTGTTCCATGATAATAGGTTAGGTAAATGTTCCATGATAATAGGTTAGGTAAATGTTTCATGATAAGAATTTCATGTCTTTTGTATTAAAGAATTAAATGGATGAAATATGAAGTTTTATTAAAAGAAAAAGGGGTGAAAAGAACAAAGTTTTGTCCATCTTTGTTCATCATAGCTGAAAGTTAGAGAAGAGACAAGAGAGGAGAAAGCTCTTGAGTATTTGGTCATTAGGAGGAGGAAAATTGAAGGTAAGTTCTTGGTACCTTGCTTCTATCTTGAGGTTCATGAGTTCTTCTTGATTCTACCTTAACTCTTGAAGTATATTTTGATTTTTAGTTGTGTTGTGAGCATTTGGTCATGAATTAAAATGAAGGAAATGGTTGTTGTTTCATGTTCTTTTGATGAAAAATGGAAGATATGTGAAGTTGAGCCAAACAAATAAGCATGCATGTGCCTTAGATGCTAAAGGGAAAATCGGCTAACATGTTGTGCTTTAAAATGATGAAATGGAGATTATGCTTAAGTAAAAATCATAGATATGTGATGATTGATTGGTGATATACATGTTTAAATAACATGCATGCAAGATAGGTGTATGAAAGAGTGATTTGGTAATAAATCTGCTTGGGACAGCAGCAGTAACGTGACTTTGGAAAATCACCATAAATTGTGGGAGATGAATTAGAAGCTTAATAAATTATGTAATTAAAGCTTAATGAGTCTAGTTTCAAATGGAATAAACGAGAACATATTTTGAATTCTGTACAATGAGAAATTTGATTCGTAATGAAGTGTGGTCAGATTAGTCAAACAGTGAAACATGGGAAACTTTGAGAAAAATCTGGTATTGATTGGCTAAACCAAAAATTCTGAAAATTTTATGGATAGAAGATATATGAGTCTATTTTCAAGGAAAATTAACGGAACTTGATTTGGAGTTTCGTAGCTCCAGTTATAAATAATTTAGTGACTGTTGCTCAGGAAGACAGCTTGCAGCGAAATTATGATTATGTGGTAAACATTGACAAAAATTTGTTAATGAGTTGCTTATTGATTTCTTATAAGCTTACTATGATCTGTAGGTGTGGTTGGCGAATATTGTAAGGGGTTAATCGTAGTTTGTATTTGAATAGTTAGATTAACGTGTTAGTAATCCAATTGTAGGTGGTTCATGTGGATCTCGTCAAATATATCGTCATAGCAATGTGTGTAACTAACACCCTCTTTCTTAGTCTAGATCGGCAAAAGCGAAATGCCAAAATGCCAAAACCGGTATTTTGTAGATTTGCGAGTGTCACGAATGCTCGTGAGGTAAATCGATTAATGTTTTTGGTAAGTTGCAATGTTTGGACGCAAAGTGCATGATTTCTATGCCTCGATATTTTTGGGCTTAATGGGCCAAAATTGGAATGATGGGTCAATCGGCCCAATTCGGTAAGAACCCTCGATGCGTGATTACATTAGTACGTGAAAAGTAGGAATATGCATGAAAACCCTAAAATAGATAAATTCTGAAATACCTTTAAAAGTGGAAAATTTACGCTTTACCCTAGTAGATAAATTACCAAATACCCCAGGGTTAAATTGACCTAAATGCATGTTTGATTTGTTGTTATTTACTGCATGCCATGTTGTTATTATCGATGCATGGGACTAGGATATTGACGGAGGAAGTATTGAAAGTGGCTTGTCCACGTCTTGGAGGCTTTGCCTCAATTCTTCGATAATCGAGCAGCACAGCTACGCAATCATGAGTGTTAATTTGGGTGGGTTGAGCTATTCCCACATGGAGTGTATGGTGGTAGGGTGGAGTGTAGTGGTTGGTGGGTTGAGTAGTCTCCCCAAATGGGCTTGCATATGTTATTGATGTTGCATGTATTTTGAAATGGGCACTGGGCCATCTTCATTATCTGAATAAGGGGCTAAGGCCCGTTTATTATAATCAAAAGGGCTCGCCCAGACCACTATTACCCAAATGGGCTTGCATATGTTATTGATGTTGCATGTATTTTGAAATGGGCCTATGGGCCATCTTATTATCTGAATAAGGGCTAAGGCCCGGTTATTATGTCTGAAAAGGGCTCGCCCAGACCATGTATTACTGAATGGGCTTAGGCCCAATGGGCTTGAGTGACTTGGACTTTGAATGGGTTTTCCTTACACACGAGTTTCCCAAACTCACCCTTTTATTTTCATCCATGCAGAAATCCCCAACCATAGTGGGCTTGGAGCTATGAGGGAATTGGAGTGGCCACCGCTCGAAAGTTTGATTTTCTTACGGTGAACTGGACATCCTTTTAATTACGTTTGAGGTTTTGGGCTTTTAAATGTAATAAGGCCGCTTATTTATTTTTGATGGTTTTAATATGTATTACTAAGATAGGTAATACTTATTTTAACTGTTGAAATTAGATAGCTTTAGGGCGCGTTTTCAAAAACAACAGTTGATTTCAAAATAACACGACAACAAGCAAATCTTCCGCAATGAAAGTATTTTTCAAAATTAATCACTTTTCCTAAAATGACTTAATCGAATCGGTTTCCTAGAAATATCCATGACGTTAAGGTGTGGCAATGGCGGTATGCATGTCAGGATTGGATCCGAAGGAGGTTGGTATTTAGCGATCAGATGGACTCACCACCTTTTTCCTGGTTTCCTACACGGTGCACTGACTTCCATTCACTTTAACCCTTAATGAATTAATCTTTTAAACATCAAGTACTATTTTCTAGACTTAGAATGGAAATTTTTTTTTACGTTTTTGATGTGGCATGCCGGATCTGGCCATAACTTCTGGGCCGGGTTTGAGGTGCTACATTTAGTGGTATCAGAGCCTAGGTTGCAACAACTCGGCTGTGGATCGGGTCTAAAAAGGGTTTTCAAAACTTTATGCCAAAAAAAAAAAAAAATTGACTTTTGAAAATAAATTTTCTGTTTAAAGGAGATAATCTCCGAACTTATTTTTTTTACACAAATATTTGGAAAATGGATTTCAAAAGTTTAAATCTTTTGAGTTTATCTGGCCCGATGAGGTGGCACACTGAATCCCCGGCACCAAGGCTGTAAGTACTATTCAGTTTTATATACTGAACTGTACTGTAGTTAGTACTAAACCTTAGAGATAGTACTATAGATAATATAGCATAAAGGCTACTGGCCGAGGCCGTAGGGTAAACTAAGCCCTAGGAAACTGAGATAGTAGCTAAACTGTGGTTACGCGAGAACAACTTTGAAACCTTATCTGTTCATAACATATTCTATAATAAACAGTGGAAACAGTAAACTAACTGCATAAAATTGTAATCAGATAAATCGATATGAGTACGAGAGCTACTCGGGAAGAGGCCGTGGTCGAGGCCGTGGTCGAGGCCGTGGTCGAGGCCGAGGTAGTACTCAAGCCGGATCTTCGTCTTGAACACATACCATTGAGTAGCACGACCACCACCGGTGGATGAGAATGGGCCGTATGATCGGGCGCGGGATGGCGCTCTGTCCCGAGCCATGTTAAGAGTTTTGGAAAGGGTGGTGGAGCTAATATCGGGCCCATGAATAGGGGTCCATTTCGGCGACTCAAGACCAACGGAGCGGAAGTTTTAAGGTGTATCTGGAGTAGCCCCAAATGTGGTAATCTTGGTGGAAGCCACGGAGCGGATTATGGATGACTTGGACCGCCGAGAGAACAAAAGTTAAAAGGAGCGATATCCTTACTACGGGATGAGGCGTGTCGGTGGTGGATCATCGTGAGAGAGGTACCCACCGAGAGGGTAACACAGGAGTTATTTAAGCGATCCTTCAAGGCGAAGTATGTTGGAGCTAGCTATGTGGATCTTGTGAAGGAAAGAATTCTGAACTGACCCAAGGTGGTAAGACCGTTCTTGAATATGAGGCGAGTTTCGCGATTGAGCCGGTATGCTAATGGTATTGTCTCTACCGAATCTGGCGCGATGTTCGCTTTGAGGATGGCCTCGGGGATGAGCTAAGGGTGCTCATAGCTCATAAAGAGAGTGCGATTTTGTTGACGATAGAAAAGGCTAAGATAGCGAAGAGGTGAAACAAGTTGAACGAGGAACCGTGGATGAGGATCGAAATCGATTCGGAGAGATCTTGGACCAACTGGTGCCGCAAACCGGAATGTTAAGAGAGCTAGGATGGAAGAACCGATTCGGCGGTGCGGTGAATCTTGTTAGACCACAAGCTTGTGGAGATTGTGGTAGAATACATTTGGGGAATGTTGGAAATGTTCGGGGCTTGTCTTCGTTGTGGATCAAAGGAACATAAGATCGGGGATTGTCCTAAGAGGCCACTCGAGCTCAAGTGGTTGAACAAAGGGTCATGCAACCTGTGCAAACAATGTGAGGTGGACCGTCGCCGTTGAGAGGTCATGGCCGAGGTCGCGGTGGTAATGGCCATGGACGTGGGGCACCGGCAAGGTACTATTAACACCGAGGCTCGTCGACCGACTTTGGTATATCTTTGCTTCGTCGTCATGAGGAGGGTGACGCGCTGACGTCATAAGCTGATGCGTTTTTATTTTTAGCATGCCGATATCTTGTCTTGGTGGATGTTGGATCTACTCATTCCTATGTTGCATGTGCCATATCTGGGTCGTTGGGTGTGCACTCGAGGAGATTGTGAGTAGGGTATCTGTACTAAGTCTTTTGGGTCACTTTCGGTTAGGGTAGACAAAGCGTATAGGGATGTACCCTTAGAAACTCAAGGTAAGATTTTCCCGGAGATCGATGGAGTTACCATTCGGAGAGTTTGATCTCATTTTGGGAATGGACTGCTTGTTAAGCATAACGCGACTCGGATTGTGCCGCTAAGCGAATGGTGTTAAGGACCACAAAGGATGAGGAGGTTATGGTGATAGGTGAGCGAAGGAATTATTTGTCCAATGTGGTGTCGGCATTAAGAGCCGAAAAGTGGATTCGAAAAGGTTGTGAGGTTTATTTGGCATTTGTAAGTCGATCGGAAGAGGAGGGATGACGGTGGATAAGGTTAGGACCGTAAAGGAGTTCCAAGATGTTTTTAGGAGGAGCTTCAAGATTACCTCCGAATCGAGAAGTTGAGTTCGAATAGATTTGTTACAGAACGGCGTCGTATCCATCGCACCGTATAGAATGGCACCAAGGAGTTAGTGGAGTTAAAGGCTCAAATTCAAGAGTTGTTGGATAGGGGCTTCATTAGGCCAGCGTATCTCCATGGGGAGCACCGGTCTATTTGTGAAGAAAAAGGACGGGACAATGCGCATGTGCATCGATTACGCCAGATTGAACAAAGCGACGATAAAGAACAAATACCTCTGCCAAGGATTGATGATTTATTTGACTAACTTAGAGGAGCTTGGTATTTTCCAAGATTGACCTTCGATCTGGATACCATCGATTAAGGGTAAAGGAAGTGGATATTCATAAGATGACATTCGGGACTCGATATGGTCATTACGAGTTTACGGTTATGCCGTTTGGGTTGACGAACGCACCTGCCGCTTTCATGGATCTAATGAATCGAGTGTTCCAACCTTACTTGGACCGATTCGTGGTAGTTTTCATCGATGATATTCTGGTATACTCGGAAACCGAGGAGAAACATAAGGAGCATCTACGTATTGTCTTTGCAAGTCTTTGAGAGAAGGAACTGTATGCAAAGTTTAGTAAGTGTGAATTTTGGTTGCGAAGTGGCTTTTCTAGGTCATGTGGTTTCTGCTGAAGGAATTAGAGTGGATCCTCGAAAAATTGAGGCAGTTCTGGGATGGAAGCCACCAAAATCAGTATCGGAAATTCGGAGTTTTCTGGGTTTGGCAGGCTATTACCGAAGGTTTGTAGAAGGATTTTCTCGATTCTTTGCACCATTGATGGCTGATAAGGAAAGGGTAGCATTTATCTGGGTGAGAGTCGACAAAAGTTTTGACCATTTGAAAAAGGTATTGATGAAGCACCGGTGTTGATTCAATCGAGTCTGGAAGGACTTCACTGTGTCTGACGATCGTCACATGTGGGGTTAGGATGTGTCTTGATGCAAGAGGGTAAGGTGGTCGCTTATGCTTCCCGACGACTTAAGTCTCATGAAGCAAACTACCCTACGCACGACTTAGAGCTAGCAGCGGTGATCTTTGCGTTGAAAATCTGGAGACATTACTTATATGGAAAAAGTGTATCATATACACGACCATAAGAGCCTAAAGTATTTGTTAACTCGAAGGAGTTAAACCTTAGGCAACGAAGATGGGTAGAGTTGCTTAAGGATTACGATGCTCGATTGAGTACCACCCGTAAGGCTAACGTGGTGGCTGATGCGTTGAGTCGAAGGGTTGTTTCTGATTTGAGAGCCTTGTTTGCACGTTTGAGTCTGTTTGATGATGGAAGTCTGTTAGCAGAATTGCAAGTGAGGCCTATTTGGACTGAACAAATTAAAGAAAAACAGTTGAAGGATAACTCGTTGATTCTTGGTTTGACAAGTTGAGAAGGGTGAGAATGAGGATTTTGGACTGAATCTTGAAGGAGTTTTATGCTTGGAGGAAGAATTTGTGTTCAAGGACTCGACTTGAAAAAGTCAATATTGAAGGAAGCTCATGGAGGACTTTGTGCCATGCATCCTGGAGGGAATAAGTTGTATCACGACTTTCGAGAAGCTATCTTGGTGGCACAGGCTTAAGCGAGAAATGCGGAGTTCGTGGGAAATGTCGACATGCCGCAAGTGAAAGTGAACATCAATTTCATACGGATTCTCGCAACCGGTGAAAATTCCATTGTGGAAGTGGAAGAGAGTCACTATGGACTTTGTGAGTGGGCTACCTTTGACACCCACCAAGAAAGATTCGTGTGGGTAGTGGTGGATAGGTTAACAAAATCGCCCATTTCATACCAACAGATCGATTACTCCCCGCAAAAGTTGGCTAGGTTGTATGTGGCGAGAGATAATACGACTACATGGAGCGCCGATGTCGATTATTTCCGACCGAGACCCTAGGTTTACATCTCGGTTCGGAAGAAGTTGCAGGAGGCATTGGGTACACGTTTGATTTCATCTCGCCTTTCACCCACAAACAGATGGACGGTCGAGAGGTTATTCAGATTTTGGAGGATATGTTAAGGGTTGTATCATCAATTTTCGTGGGAGTTGGGAGGACTACTTGCCATTGACGGAGTTTGCATACAATAACAGACTACCAAGCAAGTATTCAGATGGCTCCATATGAGGCACTTTATGGGCGGAGATGTCGACGCCCTCGTGTTGGACAAAGTTGGGTGAACGACAAGTGCTTGGACCGGAGTTGGTGGTAGATATCTTTGAAAGTAAGGTTAAGTTGATAAGAGATCGATTAAAGAGGCATCGATGAGCGAAGTCGTATCACGGACCTAAAGCGCAAAGAGATAGAGTTCGGTTGGGGATATGGTTTTTAAAGGTTTCACCTTGGAAAAAGATCTTGAGATTCGACAAGAAAGGCAAATTGAGTCCGCAGTTTATAGGGCCTTATCGAGTTCTTAAGCGAGTAGGGCCAGTAGCGTATCAGTTAGAGTTACCACCAGAGTTAGACAGAATCCATGACGTTTTTCATGTGTCTATGTTAAGACAATATCGATCGGATCCCTCACATGTTGTGCCAGTAGAGGAGATTGAAGTAAGGGCTGATTTGACCTTTGAGGAAGAACTCATACAAATTTTAGATCGAGAGGTTAAAGTTCTAAGAAGGAAGTCGGTTCCGTTGGTAAAAATCTTGTGGCGTAATCATGGGAGGAAGAAGCTACTTGGGAATCGAAGAGACTATCGTCAACAATACCCTCAACTATTTGGATCGAGTAAATTTTGAGGCGAAATTTCTTTAAGGGGGTAGAGTTATAACGCCCCAATTTTTGGGAATTCGTGAATGTTGGCATAGGTTTAATTATGTTTGTGGGCCTCTAGAAGGCCCAAGCTTAAGATAGAACCGGTAATTTTAGTTAATTTTTGTTCCATAAGAAAAGGGAGTGAAATTATGAAATAGGACTTATGTGAAAATGTTTGAAAATGCTATAGGCTAAATTGAGGTGGCCAAATAAATAGGAGTGCAAAATAGGAGGATTTGCATGACAAACCTCCCATTTTACATGAAGTGGCTAGCCATCATGTTGTTGTAGACAATATGAGTACTTGATATCCATAATTTATGGTACAAATTGATACAAATTGATAATAGGATAGGTAAATGTTTCATAATAATAGGTTAGGTAAATGTTTCATAATAATAGGTTAGGTAAGTGTTCCATGATAATAGGTTAGGTAAATGTTCCATGATAATAGGTTAGGTAAATGTTTCATGATAAGAATTTCATGTCTTTTGTATTAAAGAATTAAATGGATGAAATATGAAGTTTTATTAAAAGAAAAAGGGTGAAAAGAACAAAGTTTTGTCCATCTTTGTTCATCATAGCTGAAAGTTAGAGAAGAGAAAAGAGAGGAGAAAGCTCTTGAGTATTTGGTCATTAGGAGGAGGAAAATTGAAGGTAAGTTCTTGGTACCTTGCTTCTATCTTGAGGTTCATGAGTTCTTCTTGATTCTACCTTAACTCTTGAAGTATATTTTGATTTTTAGTTGTGTTGTGAGCATTTGGTCATGAATTAAAATGAAGGAAATGGTTGTTGTTTCATGTTCTTTTGATGAAAATGGAAGATATGTGAAGTTGAGCCAAACAAATAAGCATGCATGTGCCTTAGATGCTAAAGGAAAATCGGCTAACATGTTGTGCTTTAAAATGATGAAATGGAGATTATGCTTAAGTAAAAATCATAGATATGTGATGATTGATTGGTGATATACATGTTTAAATAACATGCATGCAAGATAGGTGTATGAAAGAGTGATTTGGTAATAAATCTGCTTGGGACAGCAGCAGTAACGTGACTTTGGAAAATCACCATAAATTGTGGGAGATGAATTAGAAGCTTAATAAATTATGTAATTAAAGCTTAATGAGTCTAGTTTCAAATGGAATAAACGAGAACATATTTTGAATTCTGTACAATGAGAAATTTGATTCGTAATGAAGTGTGGTCAGATTAGTCAAACAGTGAAACATGGGAAACTTTGAGAAAAATCTGGTATTGATTGGCTAAACCAAAAATTCTGAAAATTTTATGGATAGAATATATATGAGTCTATTTTCAAGGAAAATTAACGGAACTTGATTTGGAGTTTCGTAGCTCCAGTTATAAATAATTTAGTGACTGTTGCTCAGGAAGACAGCTTGCAGCGAAATTATGATTATGTGGTAAACATTGACAAAAATTTGTTAATGAGTTGCTTATTGATTTCTTATAAGCTTACTATGATCTGTAGGTGTGGTTGGCCGAATATTGTAAGGGGTTAATACGTAGTTTGTATTTGAATAGTTAGATTAACGTGTTAGTAATCCAATTGTAGGTGGTTCGTGTGTGGATCTCGTCAGCATATCGTCGCAAATAGGTGTGTAACTAACACCCTCTTTCTTAGTCTAGATCGGCAAAAGCCAAAATGCCGAAATGCCGAAAACTGGTATTTTGTAGATTTGCGAGTGTGCGAATGCTCGTGAGGTAAATCGATTAATGTTTTTGGTAAGTTGCAATGTTTGGACTGCAAAGTGCATGATTTCTATGCCCTCGATATTTTTGGGCTTAATGGGCCAAAATTGGAATGATGGGTCAATCTGCCCAATTCGGTAAGAACCATCGATGCGTGATTCTGTTAGTACGTGAAAAGTAGGAATATGCATGAAAAACCCTAAAATAGATAAATTACTGAAATACCTTTAAAAGTGAAAAATTTACGCTTTACCCTAGTAGATAAATTACCGAAATACCCCAAGGTTAAATTGACCTAAATGCATGTTTGATTGTTGTTATTTATCGCATGCCATGTTGTTATTATCTCGATGCATGGACCGGGATTGATTGGAAGTCTTGAAAGTGGCTTGTCCACGTCTTGGAGGCTTTGCCTCAATTTATTGATAATCGACGCAAAGGCAAGCAATGTGGAGTGTTAAATGGGTGGGTTGAGCTATTCCCCACATGGAGTGTATGGTGGGTAGGGTGGAGTGTAGTGGTTGGTGGGTTGAGTAGTCTCCCCAAATGGGCTTGCATATGTTATTGATGTTGCATGTATTTTGAAATGGGCCTGGGCCATCTTTATTATCTGAATAAGGGCTAAGGCCCGGTTATTATAATCTGAAAAGGGCTCGCCCAAGACCATCTATTACCCAAATGGGCTTGCATATGTTATTGATGTTGCATGTATTTTGAAATGGGCCTATGGGCCATCATCATTATCTGAATAAGGGCTAAGGCCCGGTTTATTATAATCTGAAAAGGGCTCGCCCAAGACCACTGATTACTGAATGGGCTTAGGCCCAATGGGCTTGAGTGACTTGGACTTTGAATGGGTTTTCCTTACACACCGAGTTTCCCCAAACTCACCCTTTTATTTTCATCCACGCAGAAATCCCCAACCATAGTGGGCTTGGAGCTATGAGGGAATTCGGAGTGGCCACCCGCTCAAAGTTTGATTTTCTTCGGTGAACTGGACATCCTTTTAATTACGTTTGAGGTTTTGGGCTTTTAAATGTAATAAAGCCGCTTATTTATTTTTGATGGTTTTAATATGTATTACTAAGATAGGTAATACTTATTTTAACTGTTGAAATTAGATAGCTTTAGGCGCGTTTTCAAAAACAACAGTTGATTTCAAAATAACACGACAACAAGCAAAGCTTCCAATGAAAGTATTTTCAAAATTAATCACTTTTCCTAAAAATGACTTAATCGAATCGGTTTCCTAGAAATATCCATGACGTTAAGGTGTAGCAATGGCGGTATGCATGTCTAGGATTGGATCCGAAGGAGGTTGGTACTTAAGCGATCAGATAGACTCACCACCTCTTTTACGGTTTCCTACCGTGCATGACTTCCATTCACTTTAACCCTTAATGAATTAATCTTTTGAACATCAAGTACGATTTTCTAGACTTAGAATGGAAATTTTTTTTTACGTTTTTGATGTGGCATGCCGGATCCGGCCATAACTTCTGGGCCGGGTTTGGGGTGCTACAGATAAAATATGTCGGCTTTATTGATTTAGAACCATTTTGAATGGACAGTACGTTTACTTATGATTAGTGTAAAAATAATGGTGATGGTGATATTAGATACTATAATAATACTATAACATTAGACAAAAAAAAAAACTAAATGTACCGTACTGAAAGTAAACATTCATCCAAGGGACCCATAGTCAATTAAAATTAATTCACAAACTTAACTTACTTAATATATATGATTTTGATTTATTTTTAATATATTTATAAATATATTTAAATACATTTTCATAATATATAAAAAATAAATTGGTTAATCGAGCACCGTTAATTCAATTAGGTTGTGTAAGCCTACTCAATCAATAATTTAAATTAATATTGGAGATTGTTGGTTAAATACATTAAATTCAAAAAATTGATCGAATTGATTGAAAAGATGGAAAACTCACACCTATATTCTTAGTGGCAAAGATGTTTGGGGCATGGTGGTGAAGCTTTTAAGTGAGTGATCTTATTTATATATAAATATATGTGTGTATATAGTGTATGCGTGTGCATGCACTTTACATTTATCCTCTAATAAATTCTGACTTAGATTTGCATTACCAAGATCTACAGTTGAAGTCGACATATCCTTCTTACTAGCAGGATTCTTGATAGCATCAACAGACTTTCCACCGAGGAAAGAGTACACTGAAATAGAATGTCAACAACATTTTAAAAAGTATTGTGACAAGCTTCCTAACGATTTGAACATCATCAGGGAAAGAACACAAAAGAATAAAATGCAGATCAGCATACATACAGCATAAACCTGAATGCACCATCCTTTGCAACAGAAGAAAACCATTAAAAACAAAGGACTTATTGATTGAATCCAGGAAAAAATAGACAAGCTCCAGCTTCAAGGATCATTTTTAAATCCAAAAAATAACATACAACCTGAGCCTGTAATGCAAGAATTATATAGTAATTTATATAAGTTATGAAAAATGCAAGCTCCATGTGTGGTACCTTGCTTGGTCAATAGATGTCAGATAGCTAAAACTGTTAACTTGTATAAATATATGTAACAAGATAGAGCATCTATGAACAAAAGGGTTAAAAAAGACTCCATTTATAATTAATATCTGGTGAGTGACACTTAGCACAAAACTGAAGCAAAAACTATGATGCCAGTACACACTACAATCTCTTCCAATTTCAGTCTTTTCTTCCTGATCAAAATGGCCTCTTCAACAGTTGTGGTGACCAAACATATCCACTGTGTAGAAAGAAACAAGTTGTCAAAACTCGGAAGAACGGACAATTCCAGTTAGGGCAAGACAGCAGTAAAATGATGTCCTTGGAGCAAATTCAGCATGTTTTGCTGCACACCTCTAAATTCTGCTTTGACCCAATATTCTACTAAACAAATTTAGGTGGATTATAACTATGAATTATGAAATAAACAAATTAATAAAATTTGTAAATTGGCTTAAATTCTAAACCAATTCAGGTGTTGAAATATAGAATCATATTCAAAGCCCAGACAAATTGGATTTAGATTACAACCAAAGTAGAAACGAAAACCTAATTCAAGCGGTGCAATTATTAAAACCCAAAAAAAGTAAAACATAAGGAACTCAAACTGACCAGAAGATTGAGGATGGTTGGAAGATCACTTGCTATTGTCATTTTTGTTAGTGTCGGAGTCATTTTTGTTTGTGTCGGAGTTGAAAGAGGGGAGGGGATTAGAGCCTTTGATGACCCAACCGAGGGCGAAAAAGGAAACCCCAGCAAGAATAGCAGTGCCCCAGGCGTGAGAGTACCAACGACTGTACTGCCGGATGGCGTACCTCCATTGATCTCGGAGGGTAGAAGGGTCAGGGTTAGTGAGGTCGGGTGGGTTGGGGAAACGGACCCTTTGATGGCCCGAGAAATCAGAGGCGGCGTTGCTTTCGATTTCTGGGATTGATTTATTAGGTGAAGAAGAGAGGTTTTGATGGGATTGAGGCTTCTGATTTTCTGACATGGTTACTGCTTAGAGAAGCAAAATTTTCGTTTGAAACAAACATCGAGGGATTCCAATTTATCTTCCACATTTCTTAACCAGCCGATAATTTTTTTTTATTTTTTAAGGGTAAATTATAAAAATAATTATTTTTTATTATCCTATATTATATTTTAGTCATTTATGTTTAAAATATTATATTTTAATCACTTACGTTATCATTTTATTACGAAGTGATTACTTTACCATTAAACTCCGTTACTTCCCTAATGATAGTATTACGTGGTAGTCCTATGTGGCAGTCCAAATTAAATTTATTTAATTAAAAATCTATGTTCATCTCAGCAATTAAACATCCAAGTTAGTATTTAAAACTCATTTGGACTATCACATAGGACCACTATTAGAGAGGTAATAGAGCTTAATAGTAGAGTGACCACTTCGTAACAAAATGATAACATAAGTGACTAAAATATAATATTTCAAACATAAGTAATTGAAATATAATTTGGAGTAAACAAAAATGACTATTTTTATAATTTATTTTTTTAATAAGTGCTCAACATTTTAGACGTTGGATTAGCTTTCAGCTAATTTTGTTATGCCAACCATCTTAAATTCGATTTTTATGTGTAAAAATTGAATAATAATTAACGAAGATTATTTTAATGCAGTAAACTAATTCCTAAAATAAAATCACCTTGTTTTTAGAAAACGAATGGTTAACCGCTTACAGACGGCAGGCTCTTGGTCTTGTTATTCTAAAAATATAGTCCTTAATTAATCTCATGAGAGTAGGAGAAGGGACCCAATGTTTTCCATTACAAACTCACGCCTTAGAGCTCAAGCAGTAAGGAAATCAACACAACAATTTACCTCTCGAAAAATGTGGACGATGTTACATACAACAGTGACATAAGCTACTTACACCTCAAAATGGTAGGAGTAAAAGGATCCCGCATATTAAGAGCACTCGTGACTTTCTTGACAGCTAAAAGGGAATCTGATTCAACTAACATATTCTGCCAAACTCCAATGCCAACATGATAGCATGAACCTCGGCTTTCAGCGTTATTCCTTAATCCTTATCCTATTTTTATTGAGAATCCCCCTAACCATGCACTATCATGGTTTCTTGCAATACCGCCCCCCGCAAGATTCCCAGTATTAGATTGAGCTGCACCATCGACATATATATTTTAATGATGGACCAAGGTGGAGTCTTCCACAAAACCAAACCAACAATCTTGAAAAATGAAAGTTGACGGTTCTCCCGTAGTCTTAGAGAAACATCAAAAGAGGAATAGATTACATATAATAAGACTATCCTCACCAATCGGTGAGTTGTCTTATTGGCATTCTAACAAGTCCATAAAAAGACAACTGCTACTTCAATTCCAAACAACCATGCAAAAATAACCCATATTCAAATATGTAAGAATTATGCGAGTTTCAAACATTAACTACTTTCAAGTAATTGATGACACCCTTTAAAAATGCACCATACTCATCCCTTACATTAGGATCTTCTTGTACTATATATGTTTGATATTTTAGTTTTGTCAATGTTTTTATATATTTAAATTACTACCATATGTATTAAATTTACACTATTTCATAATACATATTTAGTTATCCGTAAGAATGAAACATATATTTATAATTTTATAAAAACAAATATAATATAAAATACTACTTAATATTTTGAAGTTGGTTGAGTCTAGACCGAAATTGAAATTCAAGTTGAAGACAAAAATATTAAGTACAAATCAAGAAGTGAGGAGTTAATATAGGTGCATGAAAATAGGGTCGGAGTAGAGACATAACTGATCTTAGTAAGTAGAGACATAACTGATCTTAGTAATTGTTTTTTTTAACCTGTTTGATTAATAATTGTTGAGTTTATTATAAATTAGAGACATTCATAGGTCGAGTCGAGATTATGCATGATATTAATATATTTTATATTTTTTTAAGCTTAGTTTAAAATATGAGTCTAAAATTTTGCTCAAACTCGCTTATATATATTTGCCAAAAACTAATTTAAGCCCATTTTTTAGTCGAGACATGTTTTTATCTGAACAACATCATCAGACATCATTCTTTGCATGATTCCTGATTCGAGAGCTTTTCAAGAATTCATCAAGTTTGCCATCTTTTCTCTTATTTTACGTTTTGGAAGGATGCAAATACATGATAGGTTATAAAGTGAAAATTCTTTTAATTTCTTCCAATATCCTATTATAATAGGTGAAAAATGTTTTAATAAAAAAACCTTTTAAAAAATATTGAATAAAAATAGTTCATTTTAATATTAAATTTATGTGTTTATTTTAATTATAGAAATAAATTTATAAAGGAAGATTACAATGTAAAAAATCATTTTAAAATATTTAAAAGAAGTTCATTTAAATATGAAATTTATATGTTTATTTTGATTATGAAAATAAATTTATAAAGGGAGATTATAATAATCCTATTAAGAACTAGGTAATGTTTAGCTCATAAAAGAAAGAAGAATTGTTATGAGAAACTGATTTTCTTTCTATTGTAAATTGAATCAATACTTGACATTTTACATTGATAACACTGTGTATATATCGAGTTTTGCATAATTACTCTTTAATAAAATTGCTAGCTGTATCAACTGCATTAGTTTGCTAGACTACAACAGACTGGCTGCTCCTTGAGCTAACTCATATGATCTCTAACATTCATCCATCTTCTCAACGGGCAAGACCCGAAGAAGATTTTGAAAACGTGTGAAAAATGCCACTGAAAGTGGTTTGGTGAGCACATCAGCAACTTGATCACACGCGGGAACTTATCCAACCTCAATAGAACTATCAGCAACCTTTTCACGAACAAAAAACAAATCTAGCTCAACGTGCTTGAACTTAGAATGTAAGACAGGGTTGGCTGCGACGGCTACCGCACCAGAGCTATCACACCAAACATGAGGAATATCAACACTGAACGTGTAGTTCGCGAAGTAGTGACAATAACCAAGTAACTTCACTTGTGACTGTAGCAAGGCTTCTATACTCAGCCTCAGCAGTGGACCGATAAACCACTTGCTGCTTCTTAGAGCACCAAGATACGGGAGTGCGACCAAAATAAACATAATACCCAAAATCCAATCCCCAGTTGGCATCAGCATATCCAACCAACGACAATCGAGCAGACGGATGACAAAACAATCCCAAAATCAAGCGTGCCACACAAATAGTGTAAAACGCGTTTTAGGGCAGTCATATGAACAGTAGTAGGATTATGCATGAACTGACAGACTCGGTTTACAACATACGTAATATCTGGCTGAGTAAGGGCAACATACTGTAATGCACCAGCAAGACTTCTGTACTCCGTCGGATCCTCTAGACGTTCACCATCATCTTTAGACATGGTAGACGAGCTAACCATTGGTGTATGAACACTCTTTGTGTTGGTCATCGAACACCAGTCAAGAATATCACAGATATACTTCTTCTAACACAGATGAAGACACCCAGATGAAGAACGAATAACTTCTATCCCAAGAAAATAGTGAAGATCGCCCATGTCTTTAAGCGAAAACTCATCATTTAACAGCTGAACAAACCATTCTATAGAGGCAGACAGGCTTCCAGTAATGATAATGTCATCAACGTACATGAGAACATATAGAGTAGATCCAAACTTGATTCGAACAAACAAAGATGCATCAGACTTGGACATTACGAAGCCAACAGATACTAGAAAATTCTTCAGCTTCTCAAACCACGCACGGGGAGCCTGACGAAGACTATATAAGGCTTTCTTTAGGCGGCACACAACAGCTTTGCCAGTCGAATCACATTGAACATAACCCGGAGGTTGTTGCATGAATACTTCATTATCAAGATCCCCATTTAAAAAAGCACTATTAACGTCCACCTGTCGAAGTGGTCATCCCCTGGAAACAGCAATAGATAAAATAACTCGGATAGTGGCAGGCTTTACAACCAGAGTGAAAGTCTCCTCCTCCTCTTCAAAGAGTTGAGAGCCAGAAGTTTCTAGAAGGGCACATAAGGTCTTGATTCGGGAAACATAAGCTTTAATAGAATGATTACCTTTCTTGAAAGAATAGAGTTCATGGCGGATCTTCGATTGCTTCGCACTAGTGTCAGCCGCAAAAATGTTTATAGCCGTGGTCTACACATCGCAAGCCATGCAAGCATCTGTGAAGGAGGATTGAAGTGAAGGATTGACGGTGGACAAGGCCACGAAGTAAGGAGCCTATCCTGCTACGTGAACACCAGGCTGACGGATTCGGAGCAAGAGTTCCGTCTTGTGTTTGAATGAACCTCAATGGAGGAAGTAAAGTTCCATCTAGAAATCCAGTTAAACCATAACCATCAACAATTAACTTTACCTGTTTGTGCGATTGAATGTATGTGCCATCATCGAGTTTGATGACCTCATGCCGAGGAAACAAATTAGTGACGCGATCACCAGCGAACACAGCGAAAACAGGCTCACCGGAGGCTGAATTGGCGGAAGTCATGGTAGCCAGAGGTCCAGAATTCAACTGGTGAATGATACCATGTTAAAAACTAGGTAATGTTTAACACATAAAAGAAAGAAGAATTGTTATGAGAAACTGATTTTCTTTTCTGTTGTAAATTGAATCAATACTTGACTTTCTACATTGATAACACTATGTATATATAGAGTTTTGAATAACCACTCTTTAACAAATTGTTAGCTGTATCAACTGCATCAATTTGCTAGACTACAATAGACTAACTGCTCCTTGAGCTAACTCATATGATCTCTAACAATCCCACCAAAAATTGGAGAAAAACCATGTGGTTCTTGGATGGTTTTCGGCAAAGTTCATTATGTCAACAATCTTGAGTTAAAGAAAAAAAAAGTAACTTCTTTCAAATGTACAATAATTTGAGCATTATGAAAATTTTGTATGCAAGTTCGACTTTTTATGTATAACAATTGAGTAACACACTGACTTTTTTAATTATATAAGGAGTTAATAGTTATAAATATTAAATTAAAATTTTAACAAAAATTTTATATATCAAAATTTAAATATTTTTAATAAAATTTAATATTTTAAACTAAAAATATTTTGTGAATCCTTTTAATAGTTTTAGGTAGAGTTGAACCTTTTATATATATATATATATAGAAGATAGACTTGTGTAGGTTGTACACTTATATTTTTTATAGCCATCTGATCGTGTGTAGATTGTATACTTATATCATTTATAACCATCTGTACAGTTTTATTATTTATAACCGTTTGATTGTAAAAATTTGACCTATCAATAAAAAGGCACACTCATACCATTTGGAACCCTTCGATTGTAAAAGCTTGACCTATCAACAAAGAGGCACACTTATACTATTTGTAATTGTTTTGTTCTTTAAGACTTGACCAATAAGGAGATACCTCATTGGTATATACTTAAGTTGCATCTTTGGTTGTTATAAGAGTAACGTAGTCCTACATGGATAAAACTTTCGAGCTAAGGTCATACATTAACAGAACTAAAATCTCAATATTTGATATCAAATACAAGTGATCAAATTCGAGTATCAACATATCCCTCAACCTTCTTAATTAGGTCAAATTCAATTATTAAACATTAAATCCAACATATATCAACCACGATTTTTTAAAAAGTTATTATATTAAATTTTTATTTTAAAAAAATTATTTTGGTCAGTCAAAATATTTCATATTTCATTTTATCATGTTTGTATCTCATTATATATAAAGAATGGAAAATGCTATGATAATGAAAAAAATTGAAAAAGAACACAAAAACAAGGTGAATATCCAATAACAAAAGATAGAAGATGAGTGATAACACCATTGATTTTAATTTACAATACAATCCATTTGAGAACCATTCAACAAGCCAATACTTATTTTAGGCCAGATCTTCCCTAAAACCCAGCCTAATTGAAAATAAAATAGAAAACCATCTCTATGAATAAAGCTAAACTGCTTTAATTTAGACATTCAAAGCAATCTTTTGAGCAGCAAGTGCTTCAGCTTCAAGTGTTGGCTCATACAATAGTGTAGTTTCTGCCAGCAATGCTGTCACAACATATGGGTCCATGTTCGATGCCGGACGCCGATCTTCCAAGTAACCTAACAAACAAACAATGAAATAATAAACATAAGTCTCTAGTTCATTTAGTTCTTGTAACTCATCGGGACGTTTGTTTGTCGGTCCGGTCTTTCTGAAGCTCACAAGTTCATTAATCATTCATCTGGTTGTTAGAAGGCAGAATTTTTATTGATGATAATACCTTTTCCATTCTTCTCAGTGTCACGCCCAACTCGGATTGAGCAACCGCGATTAGCCACTCCCTACAAGTTCGATCATGAAAATTGTTATAAACATTAAAGAAGGCATACAAAGTGTCAATGGCTTCCATCACAAGGCAAAGGTATCTCATGGAACATACCCATGAAAACGTGTTGATGCTGGCCGTTTCATGCTTTCCGGTCAGTCTTCTTTCGTTTCCCTCACCATAGGCACTGATATGCTCCTTGTGGCGAAGCGACAAATTCAGGATTGCTTTCTTTATAACTTCGAAGCCTCCATCTTCCCTCATGCTCTTAGTACTGTGTTACAAAATTTGTATTGTTGTAATTCAAGGTGATACCATATAAGTTTTACCAAAATAAAACTTAAGAAAAAGGTTACCTGTAATTTGTGTGGCATCCAGCACCATTCCAGTCACCCTAGCAATAGGAAAATGAATTGAGAAAACACACTGATGGACTAATAGTAAGAACCCAACATTGCGAAATTTTATGTTACCTCTATTGGTTTAGGATCGAGGGAGAGTACAACACCGGCTTGTTCAGTGATTCTCTGTAAGAATATAGTAAAGTATCGGTAAGTTATCAGATTAATTAACATATGATTAATGTTAAAACTGTTTTACACTGCTTGAATTCATTTAAACGAAGAAATACCTCGAGAATGTATCTAGAACACCAGATATGATCTCCAGCTTCGATACCAACACTTGGACCAACTTGATACTCCCACTGCATGGTAATTTACAGAATCAAATGGTGATAACTAATGAACAAACAAGCATGGATGTAATGATACTTCATTTTCGATAGCAAGGTGAGGACTCGAAAGCAGCACACCTGGCCTGGCATAACCTCCCCGTTGGTACCACTAATGTTAATGCCGGCATACAAGCAAGCCTTGTAATGAGCATCTGAGATATCACGCCCAAATGACTTGTCAGCACCAGCTGCACAGTAATAAGGACCCTGCATTTGGAATCAAACAGCCATGTTATTACATGGATTTACAAACCATTACAACCGTTTTACTGTCGTATAAAATTGAGTCATGTGATTACCTGAGGACCAGGATAGCCTCCAACAGGCCATCCCAAAGGCCATTTCACATTTTGTTGAAGTAAAGTGTACTCTTGCTCAATACCAAACCTAAACAGAAAGGTACAATAACATGAGGGCATTTCCTTCGAATAAGATAAATGAAATAAAATGATTCGTACCATGGTACTTCATCGACCACCTTCTTGTTACTGAAAATCTCAGCGGCACGGTGGCGCTTGTTTGTGGGAATAGGCTCACCAGCTGGTGTGTATGAATCACAAATTACCTTTGTAAAACACAAAAGTAAACATTAACCACACCATATAATTTACTTACAAAACTTTCAACAATTAATTTACTTACAAGCCTTGGATAGTACTTACCAAGATATTGTTACCTCCTCGGAAAGGGTCCTTAAAGATTGCTTGAGGGCTGGATGAAGTTTTTAAGTCAAAATGGTGTTTTGATGATAACAAGCAATAAAGAATGTTTTACATTTCAAAAGGGCTTACTATAAGATAACTTCACTATCTTCACCGGGTGCTTGTCCAGTACTTGATCCATCATAGTTCCACTTGGGAAGCTCAGAGGGATGTTTAACTGGCTTTGATATTGTCTGCAAATTGTAAGAAGGACCAAAGAAACATAATAAAAAAACCAAACACCAGATTGAGAATCATACAAGTTTAGTTTTAGTAGTTTATTTCTTACCCTGGACTTGCTACGCATATCGAGTCCACTGCCTCCTATCCTGTTTCAATGCAGAAACAGCAGATATTGAGGAAAATTGCCACCTTTAATCTAACATTTGAACATAGATATGTGTAAGTGTTACTTGAAACATAGATAAATGTGTTAGCAAAGATAATGTACCAAATGTATTCAGCAATGATCTTGTCGGTGTATGGAGTGACGTCCATGTTTAGTAAGTTCTCTAGCCTGTTGACAGTGCTGTTTTCAGACAAGGCAACCACTTTAAACTTGCCAGAGCTTTTAGCAGCTCCTTTCTTGTTCTGTTTCAGTACCAGAGAACTCCACATTTTTGTTGCAATGGGACTTCCATAGGTTGAGGTCTTTGGAAGTGTCATTTGCCATTGAGTTGAGGGTGCTAAAAGCTGTGCCATTTTCCCCTTCTCCCAACTAAAATATATCAAATAAAGTATAAAAAAGACCTTAATTCTCAATATATTATACAAAAGAAAGAAAAAAGTAGAAAATTTGAAGGTCAAGAACTATAATTTTAGAACTGAAAATACACTAAGGTGTTCAAATATAACAGCAATGGCATAGAATCAATGTTTGAATTCAGATTACGGAAGAAGAAAGGGCCTAATTTTCAACTAAGATGGTATACATATATACATGCATATATGTATATATACATATGAAGGTTTAATCCAATTAGTTCATGTAGTCATCATTAAAAGGTGGCATTCAACAAGTGTGGAGTTAGAACCATCTTCAACTCAGTCTCCTATTCCTCTGTCCTTTATACCAAAAAAAAAAATGAAATGAACAATGGAAAGTACATAAAAGACCACTTTTTTAGGTTAAATTTTGCCATTAGTCCTTGTACTTTATGAAAGTTGTAGATTTAGTCCCTATACTTTTTCAAAATTTAAAATTTCAGTCCTCACCAAACAATAACTATTAAATTTATTAAGTTAAGTTCAACTATTTCCAAAATTTGACGCGGCAAACATATGGACTTAAAATAACTATTATCATTTATGTCAATATTGAAATTTCAAAATTTTAAAAAATATAGGGACTTAAAATGATCCAATGGAGAATATGGATTAGATCTACAGCTGTGCATAGTACAATACTAGTAATTGAATTTAACTTAACAAATTTAACTGTTACTGATTGGTCAAGAAAAAAATTTCAATATTCAAAAAGTACAGGGACTAATAGCAGAATTTAACTTTTTTTTACCTGTTCAACTCTACCAAATTATCATGGTCAGATCAAATCGTGGGCCACAAGGATTATCTTAACTTTTAGAACCTAGCTTGTTTTAGTTTCAAGCAGTACTTTTAGAACCTAGCTTGTTTTAGTTTCAAGCAGTCTTAATACTACATTATTTAGCAAATAAGTAGTAAAAAGAAAAGAATCTATATTCACAATCTTCAGCTTAATAGATATGGTGCTGCTGATCCAAAGCTCCAAATCCCAACCACTTATGCTTTATCCATAGGAAAAACTTCATTGGTTCTCATTTTTCAATGGCTAGTGGGGGACCAGTCAAGTTACAGCCCTTCTAAAAAGGTTCACATAAGAAAACACTTTAGAGTTAGAGGTTGAAACCTTATTGGGCAAAGATGAACCCATGGTTTAGTTTATCTGGTTCAAGCTCCAACAAGTCTGGGTTCAAAACAAAGAATCTAAAAGAGAACTTATAATGTCACTTTGATACATATACCAACTTCACATATAGAATATAGCTTCATGTTATCATAAAGTCATTAACCATAAGTGCATAATGTGAAGCACAAGATTATCAAGCAAAAAATAACACTGAGATAAAAAGAAAACTGACCTGGGAAGTGCCTGTAAAATGGCTTGAAAAAGGAACCAGAAAAATGGGGTATTGAGGAGATTGGCTGTAAGGGAGAAAGGAAGGAGACAAAGAGGAACAGAGTGAAGTGAAAATTTTATATTACAAGTATAAAATAAGTTGATAGAGAGGAGTTGTTGGCCTTTGAAGAACAGATAGGGATATGTTATGAGTGGAGGAAAATAGATTTTGGGACCCTTTAGTGCCACCAAGAGAAAAGTTTAAATTAATGGCCATACTTCAAAATTTTTAGATAAAAAATGGGGAGCTTGTGTCATTCATGTAATATATTATTAGATTTTGACTTCAGCAACAGAAGCTCTAATTAAATCCAAATGAAGCTGTTCATATACACCAAGAGAAAATTAAGCATAACGGCATACAATATTAATTTTATTTTAAAAATTTTATTAAAAATTTTATTATATGTAATTTTTATTGATTTATAAATAAGTAATGATAAATAATATTAACTTAATTAAGAATAGTTAAAAAAAATATATTAATATAATATAAATATACGAATATTTTTAAATTATATATATATGAAATGAATGGTGGCGTGTGATAATGCTCTGATAGCGGAAACTATTTTAGCTAGCGGTGTGACAAATAGTAGAATATTGGAGCTGCGATTGATTCATCATTTTTTGAGTCGTGTTTGGAGAGTACGTTTTTAACATATTTCCAGATACTACAATAAAATTATTGATCATATGGCTAAAATTGTAAATTTTTATTGAAGCCTCGATTTTGGCAAAAAAATTACTCAAATCAGATATTGACTATTTTATTGATATTATTTAATGATAAATTATTTTAATGTAATCACATTTTTGTTGTTTCTTTATAAAAAAATGAATTATAGTAAGATAATATACATGAAAATGAGAATTATTAGATCTAAATTGTTGATTATGTTTTATTTAATTATAGAAACTCCAATCATTCACCATGAAAAAGGGCATTGAGAAGCAATTATTGTGTTGGTAGATGAAGAGAATGGCCTGTGACACTTTTAGAACCAGTAGATAGATGAGGAATCTTTTATGTATATGCAGATCTGTGTTTAATTTTTTTTTATATATATATAGAAAATTTCAAAGTTTTTTTTAATTATAATAATAGAGTAAAACTTAAATAATAAATACGATTAATATGACTCAAATTCATGATATACCTAAAATATTAAACACCATTAACTATCAAACTATTAAGTTAGGTTTAAATTCCGAAACACTTTAATGAAAATAAATTTAGGGCCATGCATTTGTTGGTTTGTTTAAACCAATAATTAAGTCTATTGCCTTTTTCAGGAAGCAAGAGCTTTTTTTTTGGGATTTTTAATAACATGCGGTACATATGAATTTCTGGATTTTGAAAAATCAAACATTTGTACTCTGAATTTAAAGCAAGACAGAATGTCAAATTTTCAAATTTGATGTGATGATCACCTGCCTTTAATTTCATAAGTCAAATTTTAGTTGGAAGTGTAGATGGAATATTATTTTATGGACTTTTTTATTATATTATTTATAGGTTTTTTTTCAATTATTTAATAATATTTTATATTTTTTTTCATTGATATATAATTTAGATAATTCTTTTATTTTGAATTTCGAACTTTAAACCTCAAATTAAGGTTTGAGATTCGAGATTCGAGATAAAGTTCCAGGTTCAGGATAAAAGAATTTATCAAAATTATATGTCAATAACATGAAAACTTTGTTAAAATGTCATTAAATAATTGGAAATGAACCATAGATGAAGTGGTGGAAGAGCCCATATATTACAAATAAATAAATTTAAGATAAAATGGTTGTAATTTTTTCAGTATTTTAAAATTTTAGTTTTGATTAAAGGTTAATATTAATTTTATTATTTTTTAAAAGGGATAAATTTAGAATTTATATATGAATTTTGATTGAATGTGCAATTTGATACATGAACTTGATGAAATCTTTGTTATAAATCATTTTGTACATTTAAATAAATAAATCAGTTTTTCATAATAAATAAATATAATTAGTTGTGTAAGCCATATGTAAACTTAAAATGATGTTATATTGATAATTATGTTAGTAATTTTATGAAAATTGAATCATATAAAAATTAATGTATAATATTTTATATCGGATCAAAATTTATATGTAGTTTTGAAATTTATTCTTTTTGTTAAATCTCACTTGGTAAGGCATATTTAATCATTGTCATTTTGATTAAATTAATCAAATTAAAGTACATAAATAAAATTTAAAATTATTTATGGTACATAAATTAATAACAAAATTAAACAATTTTAAAAACGAGAGTAGACCTCTAAAATTGATAAGTCAACCTAATCTCCAATCAATCAGGTACATACCCAATTGTAAGGTGTGAGATTTAAATATTATATAACAAAGCATGAAATTTTTAGTGGGGTATATATGGATTTAGACTCTCTAACTTTAATAATTAACTTTAAGGTATAGTTTTACATAGTTCTACATCAATTGATACTAAAACTAGTTATCGTATCTTTTAATTGTGATCACTCAACGTGAGTAATGATGTTAGTATTATAATATCCATATGGATTTAAAATAAATTAGTGTGAAATTAACTCGTGTGAATATTAAAACTGTAAAAGCATGATAGATTATTTTTACGATATAATTTGAATATTAGTAGTATCTAAGAACTGTTCAAATAAAAGTCTTATAATTTGTTCCTTAAAACTTAAATTTAAATGAATTATACAAAAGAACATCTTTTAACCATTAAACCAATCACAAAAATTAAAACCCAACCTTGTAGATAAAAATGGAGATAAGGATCAAATATTTTTATCATCTAAGTTTTGACTCGATGGTGAAATTTAAAATTTTATGTAAATGTATGGATTCGAGTTTTATTTTAGATGAATGTGTGACTTCTCATAATTAGTCATGGTTAATTAAATAGTTATTTAATTACGTGCTTCTAATGATTTTAGATTTATTTGTTGGGTATTTTATTCTATTAATGATGAATAAAATAATAATTGTTTTTCAAAGTTTAAAATATTTTAATTTTTAAAATGACGATAAATTATTAGAAAATAAGATTAAATCTCTTGAATAAACTCAAATAAATTTAAATTTTATTATTTGACTCTACACATCAAGATTTTTTTTTAATAATCTCATTATAGGTTTTGATTATGTTTGCTCTTTTAAAAATAATGTTTAGAACTACCATAGTCCCCTCCCAACCTAAAATAGGAGGATAATACAACCCATGTCCTTCTACATTGATAACAATGTCCATGCCAATCGAGTTAAGACTCAATACACAAGTAACAAATTCAGCTCTATATGACTAACCTATATAATTGAATTGGAAATTGTAGATTAAGAGTGAGTTTGAATGAGCGGCGCATTTACCCGTAATTAGTGTAAAAATAACGATGATAATAAAATTAAATACTGTAATAATAATATAATGTGAGATAAAAAAATAAAACACAACACACTACACTCTACCGCCCGTCATCTTACCCGGCGTGAATGTAGGGAATTGGATTGTGAGGATAAGATGATGAAGGCCTACTTTCCTTAGCCCAAGAAAAACCAAAATCAATGAACAGATGAAAACTAACACTAAAACCAAAAACCAAACTTTTGATTATCATTTTCTTCGAGAAAGGAAACTTCAAGCAAGGTTCCTTGCTTTGCTTCCATTATTTAAAAGTGTGTGCCATTCACAAATATATCACCTTTTTTTTATTTCTTCAACTTTTTTTCAACTTTGCCGTCACGCTTTCATCAAACAAACAAAAAAAAAAAAACAGCCTTATTCATCTCTCTCAATTTCCCCCTTTTCATTTTTTGAATTTGCAAATTTTATCGATCTTGTTTGAAAATTCGCTTTCGATTTCTGGAATTTCAAGTTCTTTTCATTTGGAATTTAATCTATTTCCGTATTTGGTTATTGATATTCTCTTCCGATTTCGAAGTTTTCTTAATCAAATTAGGGTTCTTAATTACTGATTCGAATTTACGAGAATTCGATCGATAAAACCCTGATTCAGTTCTTACCCATTTCAATTCCGACCAAAACAAGGAAAACCCGGTTCTTCGATTTCTGAAAGGAAAAAGAAGACTCGTACTTCAAAAATCTCGGTTGCCTTTCCCGAAAACCCTTTTTCTGGTTTTAATTCCCAATTAATCCAAAAGAATTGTAAATATTAAGCGATTACCCGTTTCGAATTCGTTTTCAACCAAGAATAATAATACCCAGATCGTCAAGATCCCGAATTCAGGCTTCCGCAGTTAATGGGCACAATTAGCTTTCACAGAGAACTTCCTAAACCCTCTACTTCTTCTTCCCCTACTTCTTCTTCAACCTCATCTACGTCTCGGACTGAGACGGTGAATGGGTCCCATGAGTTCAAGATCAAGGGCTATTCCCTTGCCAAAGGCATGGGAGTGGGTAAATACATGGCTTCCGATACGTTTATGGTGGGGGGCTATGAGTGGGCCATTTATTTTTACCCGGATGGAAAGAGCGCTGAAGATAATGCTACCTACGTTTCTCTTTTTATTGCTTTGGCAAGTGAAGGAACGGATGTAAGAGCGCTCTTTGAGTTGACCCTTTTGGACCAGAGTGGGAAAGATCATCACAAGGTGCATAGCCATTTTGGGAGGATGCTTGAGAGCGGGCCTTATACACTTAAGTATCGTGGGAGCATGTGGTGAGTTTGGTTGTGATGTTTCCTTGTGTTGTAGTACTACTTTTATTGCCTTTTTCTTATATTTTGTTTCTGCCTTGATAATTTGAATTGGGACTGGAAAATTTGAATTAGATAATTATTGTTGAAAGTTTTCATTGAGATTAAGTTACGCACTTGCAGTTACATCTATGAGGCGAGTTATGGAATTTCTATTTCAGTTGTTTTCTCTGCCTATAGTCTCGGGAAACCTAATGAATTATTGAGGGGGAACTAGGTTGAAATGAAGTTAAGTTGCACGCTGGCTTCCTTTTAGGTTCTAGATAGGAAGATCTAGACTTTTACATTGACTTATTATGGTTTGTTTCAACTCTAGAACGATTTTTTTTAAAAAAAAAAAATCAAAATAAATTTATTAATCTGTGGTTGGAAGAACTATTAATGTATGAATAAACCAAACGCTTATCAGTGCATTCACGTTTTAGTGGTCTTATTTCTGGGTTTTTTTTTTTTTTGCAATCTGGAATTTTGTGGAACTCTTTGCTGAACCAATCAAATATCTGTAAACAGTCATTTTTTACCTTGCTATAGTGGTCTGTTGTAGTAACTCAGTAATTTTGATTCATGCCTCTTCTTTATCATTTTGTGTTAAAACATCATTAAATGGTTGTCATGTCCTTTGTTGCAGGGGTTATAAACGCTTTTTCAAAAGAACTCTTCTAGAGACGTCAGACTACCTTAAAGATGATTGCCTTTCAATTCGCTGTTGTGTTGGTGTAGTTAAGTCCCATACAGAGGGACCTAAAATTTATTCTATTACAGCTCCACCTTCTGATATTGGTCAGCATTTTGGGAAGCTACTAGAAAGTGGGAAGGGAGCTGATGTGAAATTTGAAGTTGATGGGGAAATATTTGATGCCCACAAGTTGATCCTCGCTGCCCGCTCACCTGTATTCAGGGCACAACTTTTTGGTCCATTGAAGGACCAGAACACGCAGTCCATTAGAGTAGAAGATATGGAAGCTCCTGTGTTCAAGGTTCTCATCCTTCCTTGATCTAATCTTATTTTCATATTATTCCTTTCATCCCTTTATCTGGTCTATTGAGCAAGTTCGTAATCTTGCTGAAAACTAGATCGGCTTTTAACTTTACAGATGCTTAGGATTTTTATTTGCATTAGCTTCAGCTAGTTCTGTTTTTTGTGATAATTTCTTTCTGTACGTTTGTCTTTCCATCTATTTTCAGTGTTTGGAACTAGGATGATGTTTATGCTACCATTCTCTTTCCCCAGCTCTTTTGTTAGCTCTTGGACGTTCATAAAGGTCAAATTAGATTTGAATGAAATGAAGAATATGGTTAATATCAGTACCTAAGAAGCAACAAATAACCAGAATTGTTGGAAGTTTTTTTTTTCCCTTTACTTAGCACTCTTTTGCTGCAGTGCTGTCTAGTTATTAGAAATTTTACATGTAGACGGTGAGGTGAAGGCTCATTGGAATGCAACTTGGCTCATTAGAATGCTACCTGACTTTTCGTTGCCATTGCTAGTGTGTTCTTTAGTTCCCATAGATAGTACATAGAACTCAAGCATCACAATCGTCGTTTTCTCTTGTGCAAGCTTAAGGGTAATAGGTATCAAGAAAGAGAAGGTTGTTTTCACTGAGGTAGATGTCTTATTGTGAATTTTGCTAGATTGAATTGGTTTTATTGTATGTACGATTCTGGTTCAGGGTTTGTGATCTTGTGCGAAATTTGTCTTTCTGATGGCATATCATAAATCTCAGAGTTTTTTAAATTTTTACCTTGTCTTGCAATTAGAAGCACAAATTATTGCGATTAGGAGCAGAACATGATGGTTGTTTCTGAACTTTCTTCAAGGTGTTCTGTGTCTCTTAGGAACTTATAATGTGTGTTCGTAATGAGCATGTTTTTGGGTGGTATAGCAAGGTTCATAGGAAGAGGTAGGTCTGTTGGTTCTTTTTGTTAGTTGAGTAATTGTGGTGCCATACAGGATGACTTATACAGGAGTCTACATCGGGATTCCTCTCCTATGGCGGTGCTCCTGTACATAATTCTTCCTAACCTCGGTTAAGGTTTACTGTCCTCTTTTGCTTCCTTTCTAATTGCCTCTTCTTTTTGCACAACCTATTGAACTAGTGGAATACTATCAAGTATAATTTAAGCTGACATGGATTTCATGATCATATACTCTAAAGTGTTTTGATGAAATTTCTCAGCTGTCTGCAGCAGTGCTTCTGCTAGATGCATTGAGGATCCTGCTTTTGGATGAGTGAATCCTGCTGTTTACTTGTAACATCGGGCACTGATTGTCCTAAGTGTTAGATATTTCCTCACATTAATGTCTTTTAATTTCTAAATGTTGCTTAATGTGCATGATAGTGGATAAAATGCAATGAAACATATGGAGTTGGAATAAGGAAGCTTGATACAGATGACAACATGGCTTCCTTCTACTTGGTGCACATGGAGTTGGAATATGGAAGCAGATCCATGTCATGAGATTATTGGCCCTGCTTTGGTCTCACCTTATAATGAACCAATGTTCAACTCTTGTCTTTTCTTTCTGACTAAACATTAACATAGCATTCTCTGATCTTTAAAATTTTCCTAGGCATAATAAAAACTTGCGGAGCCTTTTGTGAGGATTCCCAAGGTGACTTGGTAAGTGTTCTATAGTATGCATCTTCTTATTACTGTGTTTGAATGTTTGCAGGCGTTGCTCCATTTCATTTACTGGGATGCCTTACCAGACATGGAAGAGCTCATGGGTTCAACTTCTAAATGGGCTTCTACGCTTGTAGCTCAGCATCTGCTTGCCGCTGCTGACCGTTATGCGCTTGAGAGGATGAGATTGCTTTGTGAGGCTAAACTTTGTGAGGGTGTTACAATAAACACAGTTGCAACTACATTAGCCTTGGCAGAACAGCACAACTGTTTGCATTTGAAAGGTGTATGCTTAAAATTCATTGCATTGCCAGAGAATTTAAAAGGTAAGGACTGTTGGATCCACATTGCTTCACTGCTGCCTGCACCTATTAGGCTTTTCTTGGTAGGAAATATGAGTATGGGGTATAGACGGATTCTTTTTAATCCAATGGTAATCATGTCCCTACTTCATTGCTTGATCATTGCACTATTATACCCTTAATATTTTCCATCTTTCTATGTTTCTACCAAGAATCTTATGCTTTTCTTGCTAGGGTGAGAAAAATAGAAAGATTTTTTTCCCGTCAGTCTGCCTGGTAGGAAAGAAAATTGAGAGAGAAAACAATTTTGTTTTCATGCTTAGCATAGTAGTGTTGAAAAATGAGAAACTAAATTAAAATTCTAAAAGAAGTACATGATCGCATAAATATGCACCCTTAACTTGCATCTCTCTAATTCTCTCATTAACTTGCATCTCTCTAATTCTCTCATTTTTTCAATTTGGAAAAATGTATTTTTAATTTATTGTTACATATCATGGATGATATTTTTACCTTAAAAAAAGTACTTTTTAATTAATTTTGTATACCTAGGACATTGTGAGAAATGACAAAATTGTTGCATTGGTTTCAGCTGTGATGCAAACAGATGGATTCGAGTATTTGAAGGAAAGCTGCCCGGGTGTTCTTGCTGAACTGCTGCAATATGTTGCGAAAATCGGGGAGCATTCTGTTATTTCTTGTGGATATCGGAAAGAAGGATCGTTGGATGGTTCTGATGTTAACGGTCGGCGTGTCAAACCAAGGCTTCAGTGATTTAGGGAATAACATGTAACTCATCCTTTGATTAGTAAGAAAGACTAATAAAAGAGAGCAATGTAGCAGTGGACATTTTTGGCTTGTACTAACTTTGGTGAATATACGAGAGTTTAAAAGTCAAATGGCTCATTTGTTTCTCATACTATACCCAATTCCTGAGTTCAGCCTATTGACCTCGTTGTGAAGATTATCTCAGAATGCAAAAGATCGAACAAACCACACTACCGAAATGAGCTGAACATTTGTTTAGATATTTCCCTTATGAATATTTTCAATTTCATTGCAAATTCATGTTTTTAATGGGTACATTATGTAAATATAACAACGCAAAAATTGTTGCTTTGGTGGAAGTGCAAAACTAAGAAATGTAACAAAATTCAAGTGATAAGCATCTCTTTTTCCTTAACAAATCAAAGCAGGTTACTGGGATTGCTTCCGAAGTACCAGTAATGGTGTAATAATGACTGTAACAAACAGAGAAGCATAATATGTTTCCTTTTAGGACCAAATATTAGATAATAATACAACCAGAACATCATATAAAAAACTGAAAGCCACGTCGGAGGGATAAGGGTGTTAATAAAGAATAAATAAAGTAGAGAACCAACTTCATAAGTTAAAGAGTTCACTTTTGCCTTTTCCTCAAGTCTCTAACTTTCACATATCTTATGAAGGATAGGTAGGCACAGTTTCATCTCTTTGAAATTAGTGCTATAAATTACAATGCATAGCTTCACTTGTAACTTGTCTGAGCTTTCCTCAACCAGCAGTAGGAAGAGCAATTTGGGACTAAATCCTCACCGGCATTTTTTGTTGGCCATTTGTAGTTGATATTAGGTCAATACCACTGACTTCTTGATCCACCTTGGGCAGCAGCAACTTTCCTAGCCATGTACTGGGGTTTTGGCTGCAATTCATTTTCTTCATCATCTTTACAGACGGGATTTCTCCGTGGATATGAGCAATTTGTGGCAGTATACTGAGTTGGAACTGAAGGATTCCGAGCCATCCTTCGCTGTTCAAGAGCCTCACCTGCAGCTACTGCCCCACAATTGTTGTATCGCAGTACTGATCCAACTACTTTCCCAGGTCTGGCAGCACCTGCTGTATTCATTATATTAAGTTAGTATGAGTTGGCGGTGTTTAGAAGATGGAACAGTAAAGAGATGACCAGTTTAAATAAAATAGTAGGATATTTGCTTTCTCTCCATCTAGTAAATTTAATCCATGCTACTGAAACTTGCATAACAAACAAAAGTATGCCTTAAAATGTGCAACATGTCTACATTGTAACGATCGTGTTTTTGTCACAAGGTCAACCTGGTTATCGGTTTATGCATTTTATTGAACACCGATGAAACTGGAGAAAAGAAAATTTCAGCTACATATAGCATGTTGATAACCCCAGTTTATGGACCTCGAAGTCATACACCATCTCAAACTTGCCATTCAAAAAGAAAATCCCCCATGAATATCAAATTCTGAACACATTATCATCTCGAATATAACCACAAGTACAAACTTAAATCAAATAATTCCTTCATATTACTTTGCTAAGTTACTGCAAAAAGTTTATGTAGGGGCTATTTCCATCCAGAGATTCAGATGAAATAAAGATAATATGGCTTCTAAAATCAGAAGCAAGACAGTTATTATAACCATTTACCGATATCAGTGAGATGCATGCATAGCAATAGATATCGAGGAAGAGATATAAACCAAGAGAAAAAAAAGTGAATAAATTTGGGGAGCGATAAGACCAATCTATACTGATTGAGAAAGACATTCATACCTTGGATGCTTTGAGGAACTTGAGGGGGAAGCCTTGACATAGGGATTGGAAAGCTTCTCTCTGTTTGGGGTTTCTCAGCTTCCTTGATGGAACATTTAGATAAGTTATCTGTCACATCTGTTGAGTTTTGTACTGAATTATCTGAATATAAGACACATGGCCTGCACACATTTTCAACAGGGAACTGGTCAGTATAAAAATATACAAGGTGGATAATGGTGAAAATGTTTATCTTGCTTCCTATGAAGATTACAAAGGTTAAGGGACTAAAAAGTTTTGGATAGATTGGTTTTGATGGGTGTTCATTTAATAGAATTACATTGGTAAAAATGTAGAATTGTAGCAACTGGAATGCAACACAGGATATTGCCCACCAGCAAGCAAATTAATTGAAAACAGTACCTTGGCAAAGATGCATGTTGTCTCTCAAGTGGAGCTGCAGTCGTACCATTTCCATAGTGCTCCTCAAGGAAAGCAAACTGCTTCTTGAAATGGTCAACTGCACTGCATTCAGAAACACACATACAAGTTACAGCCTATTCAATTAGGAGATTCAGAATTGTAAAACAACAAATCTTCAGAACAAGACACATTAAAACAACATAGCAGCAAAACAAAATAGCAGAGCTTAGTTAAAATCTGATTTCAACTTCCAAGAACAGCCTAAATATACAGGAATATTTGTAAAAGTAGGTATTTCAGAGGAACCTATTGATTCCAGAGTAAGGATGGCATACTGACAGCTTCATCCGAACAAGTGGAATCAGCTTACATCAATGGAGGTTTTGGATTCTTTTCATGCATATAATGGCTATGTTCTATTTGAAGGAAAGTTCATCAAACTAACATAGATGAGCACCTAATGTCAAGGCAAAAGTCCATTGATTCCAAACTGGAATGGCATAAACATATAGCTTCTTCCCAACTAGTCAAACCACTTTTCTTTCATAATTTCACGCATGTAATGGCTAAACTTCTCTCTTACACAGAACCATGCAACAGAAATCTCTTTAACACTAGAGAACACGGAAAGACCACATTCATAGTAGAACAAATAAATGAAGGCTGGTTGGAAAAAATATCAAGGATAGATCCCAAAACAAAGAATTGTTTGATATGATGATGACAAACATAGTCAAAGATAACAAAATAATAGTTAGTTTAGAACAATACCTTGGATACATGAAGCCAGTTGGCTCTGATCCTTCCAAATACTCTTTCAACATTTTAGGATGGTACTCAAGAATTTCACGGTATATGAGCTCCCTAACATCTTCCTTTGTAATCCTACGTCTCTCAAACTCAAATTCCATCTTGGTAACTGGTTGTGAGGAAGGCTCCCTTTCAACTTTGGCCAAGCCCTTGAAATATGGATCAGCTAGGGCCTGCCAGCAAGGAACAAAATATCCATGTTAGAAGCAGACCATACATACTAAAAAAGTAGACATACTGCAACAAACATATACCTCTTCAGCACTAGGTCGATCCTTGGGTTCAAATGCAAGCATCCTTTCTAACAAACGAACAGCAAGAGGATCTGCATTAGGGAACTTGTGGGAGAGAGGAATTGGCTTTTTCTTTCGCATGCTGCTCAAGTATCTCCGAGCTTTCTCATTACGTACCTGATCAGATAATATCCATATCTTAGCAAAGAACTGAATGGCTTTGGCTTAAAAAAAAAACAATGTAAATAAATGTAGATGGATGCTAATATACCCTAGCAATGGCTTCAGCAGATGGTGTTCCCAAAAGATCAGTCATCAGATCCAATTGATGGACAACATTTTTTCCAGGAAACAGAGGTTTCCCTGTTAGAAGTTCAGCAAAGATGCACCCAATGCTCCATATATCTATTGCTGGGGTATACTGAAAGCAGAAGAGGAAAAAAAAGTGAATATAAACATAAAGGTTCACAGACAAATTTGAAGAGCAAAAAACACCATTTAAGGGTAATAAATGCTAGAAATGTTCTTGAAGAAAGAAAAAAGAAAATAAAGAATCCCTATGCCAGAGCATCTACGAAGACCAACTATAGCATGTTGGACAAAGCATAATAGCATTAAAACCATGGCTTCAGCTAAAGTAAGTGGTTAGACTGCCAAATTGTGCTTCCATGAGAAACATACATAACACGCTTAATGTATTCACTGGAAAGACTTCATATGTGTCTTTGGTTTAAGTTGCCTTTGGTAAGATCAACAGAACATAATGAAATATGTGCATCTTGGATTTATCTATAATGTGCTTTCCTGGCAACTGCATGAGGTACTAACTTGAGAAACGCTCATCTAAAAAAGGTATTAAACCTTAAATCCATGCATGAGCACTATGCAAAACAGGATCTCTTTTCCCTCATTTTGGAGACCATTTTGGGAAGTGGGGGATAGGAAAGTTAGCAACCATTTAGGAGATGAAAACAATCCCTCACGTCAATCAACAAGAGAAGGGAGAAAAGAGCAAGCTACTTTCAATAAAATAAAATACACCAATTATGTTAGCACCTTGGAGAAAAAGGATCCACACAATTCCGGAGCCCTGTACCATCTTGTTGCAACATAGTCCTGAACAGAAAGCAGGGAAAATATTTAATTCAAAACCAAGAAACAAGCTTCTACTGCTGCAATTTGTATGTATAACTACTTCCTGAATGCAGCATCATGTGAAAAGAACCAACCGTCCAGAATATTGCAGTGGGGGTGTCATTAAAAGCTACTCTTGCAAGTCCAAAATCACAGATCTTCAGTTTGCAATCAGCATTGGCTAAGATATTTTTGGGCTTTAGATCCCGATGAAAAACATTAGCTGCAAGAACAAAAACATTTAAAAAATGGATACCAGAAGCAACCAAAAGGAACTTGAAATTGCTTCAATATATATGCATCTTCACAATGCTTTCTACATTCGAAACAAGAAGATCAAATCAACAGTTTAAAAGAATAACCTGTGTGAATGTATTTCAGGCCCCGAAGAAGCTGATAAAGAAAAAATTGGTAGTGTTCTGGGGTCAAATCATCATTTGCTTTGATAACCTGGTGTAAATCAGATTCCATAAGTTCAAATACCACATATATATCTTTAAATTCCCTTCTTGAAGGAGGCAACAATATGTGCTTGATCTCAACAATGTCTGGATGACGTAGGAGCCTGAGAAGTTTAATCTCTCTGAGGATTCGGGTGGCGTCAGATACATGTTCAAATATATCATTGATTTTCTTAATTGCAACCTTTTCTCCAGTATGCGTGTCATACGCTGAACAAACAACACCATAGCTTCCTTTTCCAATTACTTCCTCTATTCTATACCTGCTTCCCTCACCATATTCAGTGAAAAAATCTACATCCGCAGCTGACTGCATGGTGAAGGCAAAGCATATAGTATTATCAATGTTACATTCAAGGTTTACATCATATAAATAGCATGTTTTACATAAAAAGACAAAGGATCAATACAGTCCTATGCCAACACAGCGGGACTAAAACAGATAAACAATATTGCTAACTCAATTTAGAGTCATATTCCACATATCTAGACATTTGGCAATCAATTTTAAGGCCGTATGGTAAAAGATCCCTTGTAATAAAGTACATAAACTTTATCACAAGTGAGTAAAAAATACATGCAATAGAAGACAACTGAAACAATCACAACAAGGACTTGTATTATTTCAAGGATAAACAAATTATTCCCATGCAAGAAATTTAGTTTCTACAACAACACTTCAAGGATTGAGAAAAATCAGAAGGAAATAAATAAAAAAACAAAAGGAAATCATAACCTATCACTAGTGTTAGTCAACCTCCACGCCATTAAACCAAGTAGCAAACCACCATAAGGGCAGCTACAACATGAGAAACAATAACAGTAATCCTACGCTATCTATAACATCCAAAATGAAACAAAGAGGCAAAGCAACGATCAGTGTACAAGAGCTGTGACATAGAAGATGGAACATGGCAAGCTGTTCCTTGAATCTCGTCCAAATACAGAGCTGTATTTGCAATCAAGTCAACCCTTTAATACAACTTAAAATACAGAAATTACAAGGATCATAAAAAGACAGATTCATTAACTAATAATTCAAGCAAGCCCAAAATAGTATGCTCCCATTAATACATATTATTCAAAAAGAGAAAAGAAAATCAAATCTCACTTCTTTAGATCTTACATAGAAGTTAAATATAGAAACTGTAAAAAGAAAAAAGAAAAAAAGGTTACCTTTCTTCTCTGATCAGGCTGCATCTTAGCATCAAAACTTTGGAAACAAAACAATTGGCATCAAACAGGAAGCCCCCAAAGTAATAGGAGAAACCAAGTTCACTTTGCAGTTAAAACCCAAATCAAAAGATCACAAAATATTAAAGGTCAAGTAATGCCAAGACCAAATTCCTAGAAAAAACCAAAAAAAAAACCCAGATTTCAGAACAGTTCAAAAAAGGGAAAAAAATTAACCAAAAAAGCATCAAGATCAACAATCAAAACAACCTTACCAAAAATCCCCCAAAGAAATAGCTTGAGAGCAAAAGTTCCAAGTTCAAACAACACTCAATATTCAGCTACTTCAAGATTTTGAGGCTAAAGTTAACAACTTTAACTAATAACATAGAAGAAAAAAATGAAAAAAAAAATCTTGATTGTTTTTTTTTTTTTCAAAGGCAAGAAACACTATATGGCCAAAAGATGTTGGTTTTGTGGCAGATGAGCCTAAAAAACAAATTGAGCTAGAAAATGAGAGTCACTTGGAGAAGAATCTATACCAGGCGATTAACACTATAAAAACACTATAAAAACAAGGAAAAAATAATTAAAACACTATAAAAACAAGGAAAAAATAATTAAATTATAAATCTTATAGAAGATAGATAAAGATTGGATTTTTTTTTTCTTATTTTGTTTTTTGGGAGTGGAAAAAAATAGACCTCAAAATGAAAGAGAAAAAAAAATTAAAAGGGACAGATCAAAGACGAAGTGGAAATCAAAGAGTGCTGTGCTTCAAGTTGAAGGATTTTTCTTTCTTTCTTTTTTTTCTTTGATGTGTATAAGAAAGTGAAGGGCCCAACTGGAATTATATAAATTGAAAATAACATAATTAAAGCAATTTAAAGTGGGATTTAAAAGGATAACATAATCATTCTTATACTTAAATGACATTTTTGCCACTCATCTTTGATAATATTTTCAATTTACTTTTGTTCATAATTTTTTACCTTAAACCTGCTCATAATTTTTTCTGCCAGCTTATTAGGGATTAAACTCAAATTCTTATGTTATAATATAAATATTTTTATCATTAAATTAAAAATTATTTTTACAAATATTATTTATTTATTTATTTATAATGTCTCTATAATTCATAAATAAGAGGATAATACGTTTTAACATACTCGAATCTACATCCTCCATTATAAACAATAATAAACATGTTAATTAAACTAAAATTCAATCGATAAATTTAATTTATATTTAATTGAGCATAATCTTATATTTAATTTATTTAAGTAAATGTTTATCTATTGGATAGCTCATTTATTTCATTCAATTAATTAATTTCTTTTAAAAATTATAATGGTAGATGAAGTTTTAATTTCAAAACATATTTAAATTATTAATTTAATTTAATATTTTAAATACTAATAAACAACATTTGATCATTTTGATTTTTAATGAAAGTATAAAATTTCATTTTTATTTATATTTTTTAAAACTTAAATTATTTATTAAGAGTTCTATTATATGAAAAAATATTTTTTCATAAAAATTACATTTTAATTATTTTATTTGAGAAAAACTGAATGATAAATGAAAAATAAATTCACAATGATTAGATCTTTAATCCTAGTTTGATGACATTCCTAATATCATTCTATAGATTTGGATTTAGCTTTATCCACTTCTATTGTTATTAAAATATTAAGGTTAATTTATTTGGCAAGTCTTTAATGAAAATTAAGTTAGTCATTTTAATTTTTTATACATAAGTTAATAATTTTATAAAAATGGAATAATTAATAATTATATATTCAATTTTAAAAATGTAATAATTAAACTTGATAATTATCTTGAAAGTTTTAAAAATATTTTTCAGGTCTTTTGAGCATAACTTAACCACAAATAGGAAGATAATACGCTTAAGGAACTTGAATCCACATCCTTCTGTATTAGAAACAATATCCATGTCAATTGAATTAAAGACTCAATCGGCTTCAATAATATGTTTTAAAATACAATATATTTATAATATTTTTTAAGAAATGTATAAGAATTAAATCACTTTATTTTATAGCCAAATAATCGGTTTGCTCGATAATTATTTATTAATTATTCAAAACATAAAACTCTCATAATAAAATTTTTATTTAAAAATATTTTTAATATTTTAATTAAATTAATATTTAATTAACTCATGACACGGAATTAATTAAATATTTAATAATAGTATAGATACTATTTAAAATCCTTCAAAATATTTCAATTGTAAATATTATAATATTAATATTTTTATATTTTAATTGGATTAGTCCATTATTTTTAATATAATAAAATTTTAATACAATGAAAATAAAAAACTTTTTATGACCTAAAAGTTAAGATATTGAATACAAAAATAATACATTTTAAGAGTATAAATATTTTAATTTTTTAAATCATGAATATTGCTATAAAATATTTTATATTTATGAAATATTAATTAAATAATATTCAATAATAAATAGTATAATATTGTACTCATAGTCATATTAAATAATTCTCAAAGTTCTAGTATTTCGTAACAGATATTTTAAATATTTTAATAATTAATCTAATATGTAAAATAATCAAGTTACTTAATATTCACCATTGAATAAAACATTATATTTAATAATAATTAAGTATTGGTATATAGTTTTGAATTTTTAATCAAATCATTACAATAAATATATCAACAGTTGCAAAGCCGAATAAATTTTTAGGGTTGAATAAAATTTTAATTTTTATAGTCTATATCTTTATAATTTTTAAATGATTAAATCAAATTTTTTTAATTTTAATGAGGTTAAAGTATAATTTTACTTTTAATAATTTAAAATTTTAAAAAAAAATTCAATGGCCTAAATCAATAATTTTTATTTTAGGGGGGCCAAGGCCCCTGCCAGCCCCTCTGTATCCGCCTTTATATATCAATACAATTATATTATATTAAAGTAGTTTTTTTGTTTAGGTTCTGAATATATCTGATTTTTTTTATACAATGGCTAAAATTACTCATAGCCCCTCCTATACAACTCATAAATAAAAGTATAATACACTTTAGTGTACTCGAACTCACATCCTCCTGTATTAACAAAAATATCGATGTCAGTCGAATTAAAACTTAATTGACTAAACCAAAGTAAAACTTAAATATAATATTTTAAATATTATTAATTCTATTACATAATTTTTTAAATATATATATTATATTCGTATTATTTTTTATATTCTTATAACGATTAAATTAATTTAATATGTTAAAAAGTTAATTGAATAAATATGTTGTTTTTAGAGAATATGTGTGAAAGTGTATCCAAGTGGGTGCACTTTTACGCTTCTTTAAAATTAATCTATTTCCTTAAATTTCAAGAAAATTGACCTATTTAACTAATTTAACCTCATATAATTATATATTTTATTGCTATGTAGATCCAAAATAATTCTAAAATCCAAATATTATAATAATAGGATAATTAATTGGATTAACTGTCATTGTGGTGTTTTAAAATGGAAATGGGAGGCTAAGTCCCGAAGTAGCACGTGGTGTGTTTTTTTCCGAACGCAATTCAACGATATGATTATGCATATAATGCCTACCACTGTTACAGCTCAATGCCTCTCCTACCCCTAACATTTCTTTTTATTTTATTTTATTTTATTTATTGGTCGGTCCCAATAATTTCATCTTATTTTCTTTATATTACACCTGTCTAAAAGTTGTGTACTCCATCTATTCAGGTCCAAGTAATTTTATTTTTATATTTTTTTCCATATTAAATAAATATTCGATAAGTGCTTTAACCATCGTTTTTCTAAATGAAGATAATCTTTTTATATTTTATTATTTTTGGAATAATAAAATTAATTTTAAATTTTGTTAAACTGTATTTTGGTCTCATTAGAAAAATTTGTTTATAAATTCAATTGAATTATGACTAAAAAATAAAACCTTTATGGAAAGCCGAATTGAACCGAGTCTAAGCCGGCTCAATAGGCCATATTTTATATTTATTATTTACTATTTAAAAATTAATAAAATTGTTCTAATTGGACCTACAAATATTCAATATGAGAAAGAAAAATCCAACTCTTTTCATTCCTTTATTAAAGTTCCAACTCCGCTTGGCTTACATATTATTTTAAAAGTTAAAGGACATTAAAATTATTAATTTTACCTAATTCTTTAGTTAAATTTAAATAATATTATTAAAGCTGGTATAATTTTTCCCCTACCATCATTGTGTTAAAATTTTGAATTATTCGTAAATTAACTTAAAAATTTGAATTTGTTTATTATTCATAAAGTATTTTAGTATTATTATCAAAATTAATTATTATTATTTGTTGAATCCGTAAAATTTTTAAATTCATATTTTAATCATTTGTTGAATATCCAAATCAATAAAAATCTGAATTTGAATATGCTAAAATTTAAAATCAATTATTTCTCGGTCTATTGAATACCCAAATTCAAATACATTATCCAAATAAAAAAAGCGAATTCGAGTGATGAATTTTTAGAGATATTTATTCATTCTGAATCTACAACAAATAATAATTTTAATATACAAAGTCGAATATTATTCAAATTTGCAATATACTAATTCTAATATTATTTGAATCTGTACAAAATAAATATGATATATGTAAATATTTAAAACCACAATTCAAATTGATATCACTAGGAATAATCAATAGGGCAAATTTTGTAAGTGCTAAACAACAAGAGAGTATGGTAGTTTCAACTCATAACATGTAACATATAGAGTTACTTTAGGGGAAATTGGCATGTGCACTCTATATTCGTATAGGCTATGAATTTCAAGCACCGAGAGGGTGCCTCTAGGCCCTAAATATTAAAAAAAATACATTACTTTTCAACAATACTTAAATAAGAAAAAAATTTTGTCCGAATTTATATTATATGTTAAGTATTTAATTGAGTTGGTGTTACGAGTAAATTGGACAACAAATTAGTTAAATAACAATGAAAATAGTATTGTTTTACTGAGTAAGTTTTATTAATTTTAAAAGTAAATAGGCATTTAAATTAGAGGTAAATATCAAATTTATACATGAAATTTGGTCCAACTTGTAATTTGATATATGAACATTGATTTGGTGCAATTATACACGATTTTGATTCAATTATAGACATTCGGAGAAATGAATACATATATTTATTTACATATTGGATTAATATAATTGTTTGTGTACGTAATATATTAACATAAAATGGTGTTAACTCGATAATGTTATTAGTGATTTTTGTGAAAGTTGAATCAAATCAAAGTTTTATATATAAAATCAAAGTTAATTCATGTATGAATCAAATTAGCCCTTGATTATTAAATAGATTAATTTAATTCCTATATTGTTAAAAAGATCAAATAAGACCAAATTGTAATAGAGTTAATTTTACTGTATAAGAATATTTTAATTTTTTCAATTATAGTTAAATTCTAAAGAAAATATTTATTTACAAAATTATAAAAAAATTAAAAATATTAACCCTATTAAACAATAAATGACATTTTTATACAATAAATATTAAATCTATTCTAATTTAATTTTATTTAAATTTATTTAATAGTACATAAACTATATTAATCCATTTAATAGTAATGCGATTAATTTGATGAGGTCCTATAATATAGGGACATATCGGCTACATTCACCTATAAAATGTTACTGAAATGGCATTTGATGTAATTATCTTTTATACTAAGGGCAACGTATAAGAAAAAGTGAGAATATGGAAAGTGATTAAAAAAAGAAAAATAAAACACATTACCCAAATAAATAAATAAAATGGAAATAGATTGAACCACATACATTATAAATACCGGAAGAAATAATAATAATAATATTAGAAAGGGTAGCCAAGTCCACGCGCTTTCACCTTGCTACAGAATTACGCATGTGGGACCCAGAAATGACAGGCAGCGGTGTATGCTTGGATCGGTGACCGAGCGTGTCTACCACTTGCCATCGTAAGCACCGTGGGGTCTTACCTCCCTTGCAACGGGAAATGTGAGCTGTGACAACTGCACAAGTACATTCATGTTTGAAAATAACATGATGTTGATTAAAAGAACCAAAATTTAATACATAATTTAGATATTATGTTTTAAATAATATATTCAAAAATATGTTTTAAATAAGGAATATTTAAGATATAAAATTAGAAAGTGTCTAATTTCCACTTTAAATATAATACAAATGTGTTTTAAGATAAATTATTTTGATAAGACATATTTCAAATACGATTCCAAAATAAAAATTATGAATAATCATATTTAAATGTAAATACATAATTTCTTCAAAATTTTCATTTTAAAAATTTTATTATAAATAAATTCTATCTTTATTAAAAAGATTTTTTGAATTTATTTTAAATAAATTTGAAATTGTGCTATTCGAGTTTAATTAAGTAGACTTGTTGAAGCATAAGGAGTAGAAGAAACCCCTTTGGTACATGATGATCGACTCCTACCATAGTAAAATTAGACGCAGGCTCAACCCTAGGGATAATCTAAGAATGCGGCCGCCTAGAGCCTAGGACTAGAAAGAGCCTAATTTTTTTTTAATTTTTAACGTAGGAAAGAAAATATTTAACTTTTTAAGTCTTCTAATCGACGTTTCATTGCAAGCAGAAAAATAAAACATGTTCTTTTATTGTATTACATTTTATAATTTTTTTTAAAAAGACCCCGATTTATTGTTTCACTTAGGGTTCCAAAAATATGAAGAACGGACTAAATATGAGGCTTAAAGTTTATGAATAATAAAATGGAGCACCGAATAACGTATATTCACAGACCAAGAACTACGAGATCGCCCCTTTCATTTTGGGGTGATGGAAGGATCGTACCATTCAAGCCTTTTTTTCATGCTTTTCCCTGAGGTTCGAAGAAAGCTGCAATTAATGAGATTTTCCTAATCCTCCCTTCTTGAAAGGAAGAACGTGAAATTCGTTTTCCTTTCCGCACGGATCAGGAGATTAAATCTAGCCGTAAGAAAAATACTTGGTTGATAAATAATTCACTTCTTGGTCATTGACCTCCTCAATCACTACGAACGCTCCAATCAGCACAATGAGAATTCCATGATTTTTGATATGCCATTTGATTGGGAGAAAAAACAAAGTTTTCTTTGTAGTAATCTACCAAAACTTTCACACAGAAACAGTTAACTTTGTCTATATTTATTATTATTATTTTCACTTATGGGTGAAGTTAGAAATTTTATATAAAAAATCAAATAATTGGGGTCTAACTTTAAAAACTTTACGGTGAGAGATTTAAATTGAATATTTTGAAAAAATGCATTTTATTTTTCATTTAACTAAGAAGTTAAAGAGCATAAATTGAATAATTAATTTTTGGAAGGGTTATAAATGAAAATTTTCCATTTACCAAGAGGTTAAAGGAAATGAAATTAGAGTATCAATTTTATGAAAGAGCCAAAGGAGTAAAATTCGTTCTTGCTTTGGTTTTTGAGAGGAGAAAGAGAGAGTCGAGCTTTACGGATGAACCGTTCATTCTATAAACCAATTATCTATGTTCCATGGATGGTGCGGATGAAAGACTAAGATGGTAAAATTATCCTTAAATCCTTAAAAAGTTATGAAATTATAATATAATTCAATGATTAAATTAATTTTAATCCTTTTAGAATTTTTAATTTAATGGTTTATATGTCTTTAAAAAATGTAAAAAGGCAATTAAGTCTATATTAAATTCGCACTCAATTGAGTCTCGTGATTAATTAAAATAATCAATTAAGCCTTTCCATTAACGGTTTTTGTCATTGACCATGTTGGCTATTAGAATAAATTGATAAACCAATCAAATAATAACATGTGACAACTTTTGATTTAATTTAATATTTTTCCATAAAAATATTTAAAAATTATAAAAACTATAAAAATATAAAAATTATAAAAATATAAAAAATTACAAAAATACAAAAAATTAGAAAAATTATTAAATATTAAAAATTAAAAATATCAAAATAGATATAAATTTATAAATATTATAAAATATAAGAATTCTAATGAAATTTAATTTAATTTTATAAAATTAATAAAACATATTTAAGATTTTATAAAACATATTGAAAATATAAAAAAAGTCATAAAAGTTATAAAAAAGTATTAACATAGAAAAATTATAAAAAAATTATAAAAATTTTGAATTGGACTGGATCCTTCATTTGGACCTATTAGAACGAAATTGCAAGGGTATTAATCCAGAAAATGCTATTAGACCTTGGAAATCGAATGGTTGAACTAATTTTTTTATGTTTAATATTTTTTATTTTTAATGTTTTATTTAAATGAACTGTACAGATCAGTTGATTTGGCAAACTAATGGCCTAACCGGTTCGACCACGGTCCGATTCTGAAAACCTTAGTTAGAATATTTCATTTCGATATGTTAATAGTTGGATAATGAAATTTTGGTTTGATAACAAATATTAAAAGATAAAAAATCAATTAAACCGCTTGGTTTTAGGTTAACTGGTCTAATGGTTTTCTTAGAACCAAGTGCCATTGTTGATTTCGGGCTAATTGATTCAATTCAAGTTTTTATGATTCTTTTATAAGTTTATATCAATTTTAATATTTTTAATAAATTTTAGGAATAAATTTCAAAATTATACTGAAACTTTGATTTAATGTGTAATTGTATACATGACCTTTAATTTGATGTAATTATATATGTGAAACTCTAATCGTGATTCAAATGTATATTTGAAACTTTGATTTTGATTTAATCATACACATTTAAAGAAATAAATACATTAATTTATTTTTATATTGGATAAATATAATTATTTATGTATACAATGTATAAATATAAAATGATGTTATATCAATAATTGTGTTAATAATTTACAAGAATTGGATCAAATCAAAATTCATGTATACAATTACACATTAAACATAGTTCATGTATAGCTTTGGTATTTATCCCTAAATTTTATTATTTCTTAAGAATTCTAATATGTTTTTTAAAATATTTTAAATAAGTTTTATTAATTTTATAATTTTAATAAATTTATATCATTCTTAAATTTTATAAAATTTTCTAATTTCTCTTTTTTATGATTTTTAAATATTTTTATGAGAAAAATATTAGATTAAATTAAAAGCTATCACATGTGACTATCTGATTGGTGCATCAATTTATTTGAATGATCAACGTAATCAATAACGAAAATTATTAACAAAATGACTTAATTAATTATTTTAATTAACGACACATGAAAACATCTTATTTATTTATTTTTGTTTTTTAAATACTTTTTTGACGTATAAACGTAATTTAATTTAAGCCCTTGAATAAAATTTCTGGAATTATTATGAGGGGCATTTGATTTATAATAAGATAAAAGAGAATTTAGATAAAGAAGTATTTTTGTTTTTGTTAATTTAGCTAAAAAGAATATTTGTAAGTTAGTTGTTTGCAGTTAGTCCCCGCGTTATTTTAAGCAAATATCCAATTCCGCCCGTTTGTTGGCACTCATAGTCTCCGCCCCTTGTGCAACGGTCTCTCTCTCTCAATCCCAAACACCCGAATTCTATCTCCACTAATCTTCTTTTGGGTTTTTCAATTTTCTCCCTAATCTATGTACCCTTTTCATTTCCATGCTCAAAATTCATGCCTAAATCTCAAGGTTTTCAACAATGGAAGAGGTAACCAGTTTCTGCTCTGCATTTTTTTTTTTTACATCTGTTTTGCATGTTATTATTGTTATTATGCCAAGGATGAAATTTGAACATTTTGGTTGTTTTGAAATATACCCTTTTTCTCCTGCAATGTTTTCTGAATTTTGGATGAATTTTTTAACCCTTTTTGTTTTTCTGTTCCTCATTGATTCCGTTGTATTGTGTTTTTCAGCTCCATTCTTTGTGTGGTTTCAACACGTTGGATTTGAAAAAACAATGAGGAATGGCGGAAGATGACTTGTAAGGAAGTTTTCTCTTGAGACTAATTGTTGAAGATGATTTGTTTGTTTATTTGTCTTGAGGGTTTTTGAATGAAGATTTTGTCAGCTTTGGACTTGGTTTACTTAGGCCGATTATTGATTTTACTCTATGAAGAAAATTTGTGTAGCATCTCTTATGCTTTTCTCATTCTTGGTGCCAATCAAGTTGGTTTTCGAGATTAAGCATTCGGTGCTGTCAAGTCCCGTGGTAATTGAGTGCTGTCTAGCATTCAGTACTTTGAGTTATTGGTATGATTCAGTTGGTTTCTGATAATAAGCATGCGCTGTCTACGGAATTTATAAGTGTTTGAGTCACAACTACCATAGTATCTTTGGGAAACTAAAGTAGGATTTATATAGATTTGATCTGTAGGAATTGTTCACAGTAGCGGTAATAAGTAGGTTTGATCGGAACCATGGCAAGCGATTCAAGCCTGAAGTCATACCATGGCAAAGAAACTGTTGTGTCAAGTGGCAGAAGCTCTACAGATGGGGATACAAATAATATTTGTGTGCAGACAGGTGAGGAGTTTTCGACGGAGTTTTTAAGGCATACTGGTGCTTTAAGAAGAATAGCAGTGACAATGGATGCAGACCATAGCCAACCAAGGCAAGCAGGTTTTAGTAACAATCAGAACTGTTGGCAGGTTTACAAGGATCTTAAAGGCAGTCCAGAGTCAAGAAGGAAGGAATCTGAATATGGTTCAAATGTTCCAAATTTTGTTCCGGGATTGGGATGTATAGCTGAAGTAGATAGTTACCATGATCATTTTAGCAGATATAACTGGCAAATTGGTGGTTTTGATGGACAAAAATTTGTTCAGCATTCGGATGTAAGTTACATTGATCAATTGACACCAAGGCTGAACGTCTCTCCAGTCTGTGTCGCAGAGTCCCCTCAATCAGGTCGCTCAAATAGTGCAGGAGTTACAGAGGGTACTTTTGCGAGTAAAATGAAATTTCTTTGCAGTTTTGGGGGAAGAATATTACCAAGGCCAAATGATGGGAAGCTTAGGTATGTAGGTGGAGAGACACGGATCATATCGATTAAGAAAAACTTAACATGGGAAGAACTTGCAAGGAAGACAACTGCAATTTGCAACCAACCTCATACTATTAAGTACCAGCTCCCTGGTGAGGATCTGGATGCTCTAATATCTGTTTGTTCGGATGAGGATCTTCATCATATGATTGAGGAATATCACGAGCTGGAAAGAAACGGTGGTTACCAGAGACTGCGGCTATTTCTCGTGCCATTAAATGAACATGAGAGGCACAATTCTTTGGAAGGAAGGAGTACTCCACGGCAGCATGACATTGATTATCAGTATGTTTTTGCTGTTAATGGCATGCTGGATACAAGTGGGCAGCATTTAGCAAGCCAAACAAACCAGTTTGGAAATGCTTCAGATTATAGTCATAGTTTTCATATAGACTATCCTACGTCTGCTCATGCTTTCGACCATAAGGACTATACTCCGAGTTCACCTAATACTGCAAGAATGTTCTCACATCCAACTGCTAAATTTTTACCTAATCTTCATATACCAAGCAAATCATTTAATCATTCTCCCCCTCCATCTCCAGTTCAAGGTAATCAAGGAAATCCTACTAAGTCCAATTTGCAGTTTATGGTAGATACATCGTGTTTTGACCATAGCAATGAAGGCATCAATAGATTTGTTATGGGAACTCATCCAGGTGGTAATTCCTACTACATGGATGCCACTGGATATCATAGCAATCATCCTCATTTTCCTCTTCCACTTATGAACCACCAGAACAATAATCAACATTTATTAGAAAGTATTCTGAGTAACAAATCTCGTGAAAAGCATTTTCATAATCGAAGCCCGAGTGGAGAATTTAGTCACCATAGACTGCATCATCAAAATATGACAGGCCCTGACCAAACTAATCTTATGGAAAGGGCACTTTCTGATTCACAGTTACAAGGACATGATGAGAGGTACAATTCCTTGTTGAAAGGAGTTCTGCCACAAGCTCAGTGTAATAGTCCAAGAGAAAAATCACTGTCTCTAGCATTGTATAACGATTCTTCCACTCTAGAAATGTACACTCGAAGAAACTTTGAAGTCGCTTCACACAATAGCTCCATCACAGATAAGAATGTGCCTAGTGCTACTCCTCTTACGGAAGACTTAGCTAGCTCTGCAGACTCATTGTTCTCTTTACCAGTCATCGTTGCCCCGAATTCAGCAGATATGATGGATCTCCTCCCTGGTTATCAATCAAACACAAGAAAACCAGAATTACATATCACAAACCAAAGTACCACCAGGGATGGTCAATGTGCCATGACTGAATTGGTGAGCGGTCAACCTGTTGCACATGGATCTTCTAAACTACAACCTGTTACACCTCACAATTTAGTTGACCAAGAACCCTCTATATCAGTCTCTGTAAGTATAGCTCCACTTACTTGGAAATTCTTTCACTATGATGTTGAACTTTCATAAGAATGATCCTCTTGTTTCTGAAACTTTCTCAGAATTTGACCACAGACAATACTTCAAGTAGGCAGGCATTTCTCCATGGTGCTGAAGCTGCTAATTGTCCCAACCACAAGTCAGCAGAGGAAACGGATACCCTATACTTATATGAAAGGTCAAATTTCGAAGATATGACAAGTGTCCAATCACAGCCTTCAGTTAATCCATATGATTGCAAGGTGATAGAATCGGCTGTTATTATTGAAGATGTTACTAGTAATACACCTGCTGACATCCCATCGTCTTCAACTGTTGTGCCACATATTCAACATGTGACCAGTGGTGAAACTCAAACTGCTAGAGGATCAAAGGAAGAAAAAAAATCTACTCGTAAGGTAGCATTTTTCGTCATCTAGATGGTTCCAAAATGCATGATGTCTTACTTTACATTAAATTTCAGCTACCTCCTCTTGTTTCTTATAGGATAAGAAGAGTGGTATAAAAACTGCAGATGGTTCTATTATTGATGCAAAAAAGGTTGAAATTGAAGCTGGAATCCATGGTTTACAGGTCCGATCTACTCGTGCATGTAACTGCAATAAAACCTCGAGCTTTTCTTCTTTA